>NW_023253848.1:11221-11858 GCF_002007445.2 Ailuropoda melanoleuca | reverse complement strand
CATTTCTTAGCCCTGCCACAAGTAAAATAATAGATCGGACTCTCCCTGTTGTACGTATTCTTGATACAGTACTCCAGCAAGCTAAAGAGTCTAGTCAGTGAAAGTAGTTTATATGCATGCATATACTATTCACTATGTAATTCCAAATTCCTTTAACATCAAACTATGCTGGAAAACAGCCTCCTTTCTTTCACAAAGGAGAAAAACATTTCAGTGTTTTGCAGGACTAACTTTATCAGTATCAAATATAAATAGCCTGACCATGTACAATAATGAACAGAGAGGTTCAGTTAACAGAATGATGGATAGCAGGGGGCATACTCTTAGGCTTAAGTATTGTGTATCCCCACAGGAGATTTGCTGTCCTAGCAAACGTTTCCACAAACCTCCCATTCTGCCCATGTCCTCAGCTGGTAACATCAGCCGTAAAGCTTTTTCTAAAAAGAAAACACCCTTCCAAAACCCGAAAGACCACATTAAGAACAAGCATTTCTTTCTTAGTGTCCTTTCGGTTGACAGCTAGGACACGGGAGTTGACAGAATCCGGGGCTCTCTCTGCTGGAGGTAGCCAGTAGGAGATTCCAGATTAAATTAGCCATTTCAGCCCCGGAGCAGCTATGGGAAGTGCACATGCATC
>NW_023253848.1:0-8472 GCF_002007445.2 Ailuropoda melanoleuca | reverse complement strand
GGGATAGACTGGTGATGGGTAGTAAGGAGGGCACGTATTGCATGGTGCACTGGGTGTTATACGCAACTAATGAAGCATCAAACTTTACATCGGAATCTGGGGATGTACTGTATGGTGATTAACATAATATAATAAAATAAAATTAAAAAAAAAAAGAATAGTAGTTACATACCAAAAAGGAATACGAACTTCAGTATTAATTAGAATAAACAACAGGTCCTTCAGCGTTATCCGTGCCGATTAAAAGGCAGAGATAGTAATTTCCTTTATATTAACAGTGCCTCACCGGAAATTGAAAACACATGATTGATGGCCATAAGCTCATAAACCACATTAATCCAGCTTGAACATCACAGGCTGGTTTATTTTTAAAAAGGCTTCATGGAAAACTAGAAGACATTGCTTCATTTACTTGACTGAGAAAACAAACCAGGTCTCCTTCAAAACAACCCCAGTCTACCTTCTAGCCAGAAGATTTCATGGGACATCTCATAGAACATTTCATTACCAGACCCGGAATTTTACTAGGAAGGACCCTGTACAGAGCTCTAACTCCACTGCTGAGAGACAATTAGTAAATCAACTTGCATTTACTTGGGGATCACCTGTAATACGTTGAGTGGGAGACCTCAGACCTTACAACTCAGTTTTAGTTGTTCTCCTCTCTTCCTATAAGACGTCTTAGAATTCAGGCAGCTTTGAGAAAATGATTCATATGTGGTTTTTACCAGCACCTTCCTCAAGCCCTATAGTCCNGTCCAAAAGCGAAGCATGGTTCAGGAACATTTTGCTATAGCGATTTCATTTTTTAATACATATATGGCATATAAATGGCTGTTCTATTATATTCTGTGATGACAAACCAAAAAATATTTTGCCATAAGCAAAAGGAACTATTTTCCAACACATGAAGTTGTTTATATTTTTTTAAAGTTTTGGGGGAAAGTTGCAGAATCTGTGTCTTTGGGTAATTGACCAACACAGATCAGATTCTCATCTCTCTGAAATGTGTTGCTTTACACATAATCATTCTTTTTTCATCCAGCTATAGTACCAGGTTATATTAGTTGGCTGGGGGGAAAAAGTTTCTAGTTTTTTAGCTTCTAGTTTTATTTATACTAATTTTAAGGAGAAAAGGATGAANATCTCTTCCATCGCTTTCTCCTCTTTTTACCAATCTTTTACTCTTCTTGTTAGAACTTTTTGGCTTCCAACACACCATTCTTCTGAAACTATCTTTGCCAAAGTTACTTTTGCCTTCTTTGTCTCTAAATTCATTGGAGATATTTAGTCCCTGACCAGATTGGAGCAATAGATATCTTCTGATCACTCCCCATTTGAGATGTCTCTCCTATGGAATTTGTCTCTATTCTCTCCTCAGGCAATTCCTCTTCAGTATCTTTTTCTGGCTTTTTTCCCCTCTAACTACCACTAAAATGCTAGTCTTTACCCCAGAGGCCCGTTCTTCATATTTTTATAGCTTTCATATAGAATCTGATTTGGATAATTTCATCTACATCAACACCCTTGAAAATTACTTCCAAATCTACATTTACATTATGCCCATTTCTAGACTTTTCTTCTGAGGTCCAGGCTCTAGGCTCCAGATTAAAATTCTATTAATCTCTCATGCCAGCCCTGTGTGTAATATATAATAAACGCTTCAAAATAAGTGGTCAAATGATATAATCATCTTTATTCCTGAAATTCTTCTTCCCCATTTCATAGCTGAATAGTGGCTCAGATCAAAACAAACAAACACACACACCAAAAACCAAAAACTGGAAATAATCTGTAATATCTCCCTTTCATCAGCTGAAATCCAAGCAATAACAGGGTTCTTCAAATTAACTCTGAAAGCACTCAGATTCCCTTCTTTCATAAGGTCTTGCTCTACTCTTTTCTAGATCTACATGATTTATCACCTAGATTAATACCCTTGTCTACTAATGACCCTCCTGCCTCCTTTAAATCTCACTCAAATAAAATCCATTCTTCACTGTCTTCAAAGTGATCTCTCTAAGATCGGAATCGATTAATACCTTCCTTAAAGTCCTGTATTGGCTTCTCTGCCCTGTAAACTGCACTTACCACTCCCTAATCTCATTTCTGTTTATGTCTCCCAGTTTCTCCATCAGCACACCCTATGTTATACACTACATCCTAGTCAGTCAAGCTGTTGGTAGTACTTGAGTGAGATACAAGTTCTGCATATTTTATTTTCTGTGACTAGGACACTCTTCTCCCCTACTCCTCCACCCCTTTTCTGGTTCTCCTCCGCTATGAGCCTGCTTGTTCCTCTCCCACTCCCCCTGCTTGTGTTCCCTCTCTCGCTGGCTGTCTCTCTCTCTCTCTGTCAAATAAATAAATAAAATCTTTAAAAATAAAAAAATAAATAAAAAANCTCTCTCGCTGGCTGTCTCTCTCTCTGTCAAATAAATAAATAAAATCTTTAAAAATAAAAAAATAAATAAATAACCCAGAATGTTTAATAAATAGAATGTTTATTATTTTTTTTCTTCCTGGTAATATAATAGTTTTTAAATACATAGGAAAGCTTTTCAAGAAATACCTGTTATCCTGTTATTTTATAGAAATATGCTATATTGGAAAAATGAGAAAGCCACTGTAAGCATAAAATAATTGTGCTTGTTGTTTTTTTAAGCTGTAATGGAAAACATGGATTTGATGTTACTTCCCACTTTCTCTTTCCCTCTCTATTTCTGTCTCTGTCATTCACAATCACAGACACACAATTTCACACGCAGATAGCAGGACTATGATAGAAAAAGAGCCATTCTTAAAATTCCTATTGCCTGCACGCTTTCTGTTACAAAATTTCTTGGCTCTTTAGTACTCAATCTGTATNTTCCCTCTCTATTTCTGTCTCTATCATTCACAATCACAGACACACACATTCACACACAGATAGCAGGACTATGATGGAAAAAGTGCCATTCTTAAAATTCCTATTGTCTGCACACTTTCTGTTACAAAATTTCTTGGCTCTTTAGTACTCAATCTGTATTTTATCATTGTCCCCCAGCCTGCCACCATAGCCTTTCTTTGCCTTTACAAAATGCATGTTTGTAATCAATTTATGTGATACCAATGATTTAAAATTTGCTTATAAATTAGTCAGATTGGGGAATGAAGTGAAAATTAATATCTCAGCATGCCCAGAGTATCTGATAAGCCTGGCATCCACACTTCCATTTAATCTTCACAGTCCCTGCATGAAAAGTGTTCTTGTTCTTTCTTTACTAATAACACTATGAAATGAGGAAAGATTAAGTAATTTTCCTAAGGTCACGTAGCTGTTGATGAACAAGGCCTAGATGTAAATCAAAGTCTTAGAGTCTAGTGCTCTTGACACAGTATACATCACTGCGCAATGAAGACTTCAAGGTTTGCTTCTAACTATTCCAGAGAGAGTGTATGCTTAAACATACACCACCAGGCAGCCATGTGATGAGCCATTAAAATGTTTTTGCCTCAACACTAAATAGAACCAAGTTAATAAAGCCTTACAAATATCAGGGAAAGAATTCCTCTCATCAACTCCTTAAAAAAGTTGTGTGTCTCTTCAAATTTGGAAATCATTCTTCCCNAAATGTTTTTGCCTCAACACTAAATAGAACCAAGTTAATAAAGCCTTAAAAATATCAGGGAAAGAATTCCTCTCATCAACTCCTTAAAAAAGTTGTGTGTCTCTCCAAATTTGGAAATCATTCTTCCTAGGCCAAACAATGAATCACAGTATATTAATATAAATATTAAAACTAATATCAAAAGAAAAACATTACTTTCTAGAAAACACAATAGATCATTAGTAACTCAAAGGAAAAGTCTAGAAAATAAAAGAACTAAACACATCCACAAATTAGCACTTGAAAATATATTATCTTACATTTATCATTGCTAAGAACAAATTGTGTCCCCCTAAAATTCACATTTTGGAGCTGTAAACCCTAATCTGATTGTATTTGAAGATAGGGCCTATAGGGAGATAGTTAGGGTTAAATGAGGTCATATGGATGGGGCCCTGGTCCAATAATAATAGTGCTTATAGAAGAAGACACCCCAGAGAGTTCAGTCTCTCTGTTTGTGAGCACACAAAGAGGAGGTCCTGTGGTCACACGTAGGATGCTGACTGACTACAAACCAGGAAGTGGACCCTCACCAGAAACCGAGCATACTGGCACCCAGATCTTGGACTTACAGCCTCTAGAACTGTGAGAAAATAAATATCTGTTATTGAAGCCATCTATTCTATGATACTTTGTTATAGAGTTATTATTTTATTATAAGCTATAAAATATAATAGTAGCTTTGGCAGTTTTCCCCATAGGATGCTTAAAAGTATTATTTGAAATAATCTTCATCACAATCATATGTAAGGTTAGTCTCATTTCACATTTGAGAAAGCTGAGGTTTAGGGAGATTAAATAACGTAACAAGATCACACAGATAATTTGCTAGTGATGCTGTGTGTGACTGGAATTCATATCTCCTGGTTCTTCATCTATTCTTCTATCACAACACCCACGTTGTGAGACTGAATAGTAACCACTTTGCATATGCGAAGACGCATTAGCATCAGCACTATCTGTGACTTAAAAATATGACAATGTTAAAGACCATTTTTGCACAGTGCAAAATTATCCATATAATATTAATTAGTTTTACACTGTAGAGAGAATCCAAAAAGAAACTTTAAAATGTTCTGTTTGTATGAAGTTAAAAGTGTATTGATTCAGAATATCACAACCCTGGAGGCGCCTGGGTGGCTCAGTCGTTAAGCATCTGCCTTCGGCTCAGGGTGTGATCCCGGCGTTCTGGGATAGAGCCCCGCATCAGGCTCCTCCGCTGGGAGCCTGCTTCTTCCTCTCCCACTCCCCATGCTTGTGTTCCCTCTCTCGCTGGCTGTCTCTGTGTCTGTCAAATAAAAAAAAAAAAACTTAAAAAAAAGAACATCACAACCCTGGACCATGTATAAGAATGCCAATCATTTTATTTTAGATTACTTATACTATTCCATTCACATATAGATTTACTCATTTATTTGAAATCCTGTGCTGTGTGTATTCTTCTAAACCCTAGAGATACTGGGATAAACAAAACTAAAATGTTCGAGACCCTAGTGGGATTTACATTCAAGCAGTGCAGAAGGACCCCCTAGATAAATAAAGTAATGACCAAACGTACTAGAAGTAGTACCTGGAACAGAAAAGAGACTGATGTGTTTAATTAAGGACAAGAAAGAAGAATGCTGAAGTATAAAGAACCAAGGAGAGTATGTAATGGGTAAGACTAGAGAATGGGACAGAAGCAAAATGCAGTACAAGTTTTAAGGAACAGGAAGAAGATTTGGTTTTATCCTGGATACAAGGAGAAAATCATTTTAAGTACAGAGTTACTGTATTTCTTTTTTTTAAGTCACTCTAGCTATAGAAGCAAAGACCAGTTAGGTGATTATTGCACTAGTCCAGGAGAAATGTAATGATAACTTTCGCAGATGTTACAGCAATAGAGATGACAAGACATGAAGACATTTAAGACATATTTTGGTGACTTAGCCAACAGGATTTGCCTCAGTATTGAATGGGGCAGTAAAAATGAGGGGATGCAAAGACACAAGCATGGCTTCTGAGAGTCTGGCTTCCGGTACAAAATGGGTGGTGGTGTCACTTACTGAGACAGGGACATTCACAGAAAACACAGCTTTGGAGATAGGGAGAGAATGGAAGGAGCTTTTTTTATACATAACATTTTGAGATGTCTCTGAGACTCCAGATGAATCATCTCTCTGGGGGAAGATGGTGACCTAAAGTTCTACCTTCTGGTCTACAACTTGCTAATTCTCCTGAGTGAAGTAACAACTGAGATAGGACAGTGGGCCACGCTCAGAGGGCTGTGTGAAGCCCAGGGGGGCTACAATCAAGGAAAGAAAGGCCCAGGGTTTTATGCATCAACCTTATCATTCCTGAGACTGTGAGGGTGCTAACACTCCCACTCCGTCCACATGGGGCAGACGGCCTTGTGCATCCTCCAAGAACACACACGCAGATTTGCTGCTTGAAGAGAACACTTTCAGTTTATCTTTATAGGCAAGGGTGAACAGAGCCTGAAGCTGGACAAAAGAAATAAAAGTAGGGGCACCTGGCTGACTCAGTAGAGCATGCAACTCTTGACCTCGGGTTGTGAGTTCAAGCCCCATGTTGGCTGTAGAGATTACTTAAAAATTTTTAAAAATCTGGGGCTCCTGGGTGGCTTAGTCGATTAAGCATCTGCCTCCGGCTCAGGTCATGATCCCAGGGTTCTAGGATCAAGCCGCAAGACGGGCTTTCTGCTCAGCAGAAGCCTGCTTCCCCTTCTCCCTGCCGCTCCCCCTGCTTGTGCTCTCTCTCTCTCTGTCAAATAAATAAATAAAATCTTTGGAGAAAAAAAACACAATATTTTTTTTAAATCTTAAAAAAAAAGAAATGAAAGCAAACCTCAGGGACCCGAGCTGCTAGAAACAAGACAAAGAAGCAGAGCGCCTAGAATAAGCTGTATTTCATGAACGAAAACACAAAATAGAAGATCACTCTAGCTATAGAAGCAAAATTATGAGACTAAATACATGATTTTTAAACGTAAAACTCCAGTTGTTAAAAAGATGTNAATATTTTTTTTAAATCTTAAAAAAAAAGAAATGAAAGCAAACCTCAGGGACCCGAGCTGCTAGAAACAAGACAAAGAAGCAGAGCGCCTAGAATAAGCTGTATTTCATGAACGAAAACACAAAATAGAAGATCACTCCAGCTATAGAAGCAAAATTATGAGACTAAATACATGATTTTTAAACGTAAAACTCCAGTTGTTAAAAAGATGTCACCATTGCGAAGTGAAGAAATATATCAAAACACAAATATACAAAATACCCAAGGATCATGAGAGAAAAAGTAAAGAAGTTTAGAGGACGGTCTAGGGCAGCCGTATGAATTCATTCACTTGAATAACAAAAAATTCACCGTATAGGAGGAGAACGGTTTCTTTACCTTTATCTCCAGAATCAGCCTCTTCTACTGGACAACACTCCCTGTTAGAAAAGAAGTGTATGTCTGCTTGACATTTAACTGTGACTGCAGCACAGCAGGGCACCTCTGATGTGTAGAGTGAGTAACACACAGGATACATGCAGCACAGCCCTTTCATAAAGCAGGTCCTCAACAAATTTTAGTTTCCCTTCAACTTAGGAGGCCACTCTTTGTCCTTTACTTTTTGAGATATTTATTTATTTATTATCCTCTTTCCTAAACATTCTTATAAAGCCAAATGCATCGACATGTTAGTACCACATTCTGCGTTAATTTCTTACCATAAAAAGTCATTTCTTTCTTTATACCATTGGTGCTATTAAGAGAAGAAAGTACAAGCTTCTAGAATATATATCTTGACTTATATTTGCCTAAGGGTGAAAATAAATCTCTACTGACACAAGATCACACTCTACAAAAAGAAGTTTGTGTGTGGAAATAGTTTCTGTAGTCACCACTGAAATAAAAGGCAATGTACAATACAGACACGTATCTAACCTACTCTATTCCTAGCATATCCAAATTAAATCCAAGAGCATAATGAAGTCTATGCTGTTGTAAAGGTAAATTTTATGCATCAACTTGACTGGGACACAAGATTCCCAGATAGCTTGTTAAACATTATATCTCGGTGTGTCTTTGACATTTGAACATTAACAGTTGAATTGGTGGACTGTACAGCAGTCACCCTCCCCAATGGGGGTGAACATCATCCAATTTGTCGCAAGCCTGAAAAGAACGAAAAAGCAGAGAATGGTTGAATTGCTCTCTGCCTGACCACTTGACACATCAATTTTCTCCACCAGCTTTCCTGGGTCTCCAGCTTGCACATGGCAAATCATGGGATTACTCGGCCTTCCTAGTTGAGTGAACCAAGACCATTTATATATAATGCTCAATAATATTTGCAAAATTAATGAATTAATAAAGTAGGAAGCAATGCCATAATGCCATTAGCTAAACTGATGAGGAATGGGTTGTATATCAGGAAAAAAATGTATTCTCGCTTAGATCAAATATGTTTTTATATGAAAATGAAAGTGCTCAGGAATTGGCTGCTTCTAGAAGGCCAAAAATATGGAAATATGTAGTATATAATAGGGAACTGTGCAATATAATGGATATCATAGTTCTGTTAGTGTTACCCAGAGAAAAGAACATATATATGTATATATATAATTAATTCATATATGTCTGAATATATATTATAATATAATTCATTCATTCCTATATTCATTCTTATATTCATTCATTCTCAAGATATTAACTATCACCTACAGGTCACTGACTCTGAAATGTATATCATAACTCAATACTACTCTATGAGCTCTAGGTTTACGTAACAAGCTACATGCTTGATGTCCTTGCTTTGCCTATTTCTCAGATGTTT
>NW_023253847.1:800-971 GCF_002007445.2 Ailuropoda melanoleuca | reverse complement strand
AGGGTGATGATAGTGCTAGGACGGTCCCTGTACGGTGTTGTTTCTGACGGACGTGTTTTGGGCCTTTTCGTACCATTGCCGCAGGCAGTTTTGACAGGATTTCCCCAGGGAGGAAACATTTCGTTGGAAGCGGGTTTTGTCCGAATTGTCTTTCTCAGTGCTGTGTTCGTC
>NW_023253847.1:483-701 GCF_002007445.2 Ailuropoda melanoleuca | reverse complement strand
CTCACACTTTGTTTCTTTGTACTAAGGGCTGGATCCTCCCCAGGCCACTACACCCAATGTGGAATCGGGGTCCCCAATGAAAAGGATACTGTTCGCTGGTGGTGTTTTCCTGGACGCTCTGGATTATTACCAATGAGAATGGGGCTGAGTCCTCGAAAATCCTGAACCTTTTCATTCATGTTCCCTTACTCCCGAGAGATGATGATCGTTGATATTTC
>NW_023253847.1:0-300 GCF_002007445.2 Ailuropoda melanoleuca | reverse complement strand
TTCCATTGCCGCCAGCAGTTTTGACAGGATTTCCCCAGGGAGCAAGCATTTCGTTGGAAGCGGGTTTTGGCCGAATTGTCTTTCTCAGTGCTGTGTTCGTCGTGTTTCACTCACGGTACCAAAGCACCTTGATTCCTGTTCCACCTTCCATAAGGCCGTCGTGACTTCAAGGGCTTTACCCTCACATTTTGTTTCTTGGTTCTAAGGGCTGGATCCTCCCCAGGCCTCGACACCCAATGTGCAATCGGGGTCCCCAGTGAAAAGGCTGCTCTTCGCTGGAGGTGTTTTCCTGGACGCTCT
>NW_023253846.1:49356-49809 GCF_002007445.2 Ailuropoda melanoleuca | reverse complement strand
ATGTCTACTAGAATAACACAGTAGACCCAGGCTGTCAAGTGAGCCATTCCTGCTATAATCTTTGTCCTCTGCTTGAAAAATACCACCACATTAACCATAGGACTTGGGTCAAGAGAATGATCCAGAGCACTGCGTACCTATCAGATCTCCTCTACCAAAATAGAATCTTCTGCTACTGCCTCTCTGCCCCATTAAACTTACCCAAATTTAAGTCACTTATAACTACACTGAGTGGGCAGTATCCAAAAAAAAAAAAATCTGTAACCAAAAATGCAAATAAGTCTATGATTTTTTATATTTTATTTTTAAAAATAATAAGTTAAAATGTTTACAAATATAAATCATGTGCATGGTAAAAATATTCAGGCTATAAAAATGTTCTCATTCCTCAAATATCTCCTCCATCTTCACTCTCAGCTTATCATTTTGCTTCCTATTTCACTAAAAAAAGAA
>NW_023253846.1:36976-41585 GCF_002007445.2 Ailuropoda melanoleuca | reverse complement strand
CAGAAACTATCCTAGGTATTTTATTTTATTTTATTTTATTATTTTATTTTATTTTATTTTATTATTTTATTTTATTTTATTTTATTATTTTATTTTATATTTAAAGATTTTATTTATTTGACAGAGAGAGAGGCAGCCAGCAAGAGGGAACACAGGCAGGGGGGTGGGAGAGGAAGAAGCAGGCTCCCAGCGGAGCAGGGAGCCTGATGTAGGGCTTGATCCCAGAACCCTGGGATCATGCCCTGAGCCGAAAGCAGATGCTTTAAGGACTGAGCCACCCAGGCACCCCTATCCTAGTTATTTTATTTTTATTTTTATTTTTTTTTAAAGATTTTATTTGTTTATTTGACAGAGATAGAGACAGCCAGCGAGAGAAGGAGCACAATCAGGGGGAGTGGGAGAGGAAGAAGCAGGCTCACAGCAGAGGAGCCTGATGTGGGGCTCGATCCCACAACGCCAGGATCACGCCCTGAGCCGAAGGCAGACGCTTAACCGCTGTGCCACCCAGGCGCCCCTATCCTAGTTATTTTAAACACAGTACTGTCGGGTTTGGCCAGCAAACCCTGAGACAGCAAATGAAAAGATGACTCCAGGCACCTTAGTAGGAGAAAGGAGAGGGCCTGGGGACCAGACGCTCTAGTGTTGAAGGTCCTCTGTCTCCGCTCTTATTGTGAGTTTATCAATACACCAAGAGCAAGCACAAAACAAGAAGGAAATGTGTAGCTTTAATGATTAGGACGATAGTCTATGGGGCAACTGCGTGATGGGGCGAGCAGTGCTCGTGAAGTGCATGCGAGGCAAGGAGATGGTGAAGTATGTGAGCAGCACAGGTGCCTGTTTTTCTTCAAAATGTAAACGTTTACTCCCTAGATGAGAACCTTGAGCCACAGGAAGAATCTGGCTGCTTTCAGCCTAGGAAGTTCAATGGAGGCCCAGGGTTCCAGGCTCATCTCCTTTGCTTTTCAATTAGTCTCATCCAGGGAGGCATATGCAAGTCAGATTTTATCTATCCAGACACTGTGAATCCCCACACAGTATGATTTAATATAGAGAATTATGTATTTACAAAACAGCTGAAAGGTCTAGAAAAACTATAAGTTGGGCATCCAGAGATGTCTACTAGAATAACACAGTAGACCCAGGCTGTCAAGCGAGCCATTCCTGCTATAATCTTTGTCCTCTGCTTGAAAAATACCACCACATTAACCACAGGAGTTGGGTCAAGAGAATGATCTAGAGCACTGCGTACCTATCAGATCTCCTCTACCAAAATAGAATCTTCTGCTACTGCCTCTCTGCCCCATTAAACTTACCCAAATTTAAGTCACTTATAACTACACTGAATGGGCAGTATCCAAAAAAAGAAAAATCTGTAACCAAAAATGCAAATAAGTCTATGATTTTTTATATTTTATTTTTAAAAATAATAAGTTAAAATGTTTACAAATATAAATCATGTGCATGGTAAAAATATTCAGGCTATAAAAATGTTCTCATTCCTCAAATATCTCCTCCATCTTCACTCTCAGCTTATCATTTTGCTTCCTATTTCACTAAAAAAAGAAGAGAATTCCTCAAGCTCATACCACTACAACTACCCCTATACCTGCACGTGGGACCATGTTGCCTTTCAGCCCTCCTGAAACTGAGTCACCTGATACTGCTCCTACAAAAATCACCTCCCCCATCTATGCAGCAGAATCCATCCTCTCTTTGCCACTAAAGGCAATTACTCTGGTAATTCTTTTTTCTCTCTTCACCATTAACTTTTTCTTCCCAATTGTTTTTTTTTTTCTTAGTGTATAACCACATATTTTCATATTAAATAAAACTTTGTTGCCTTTTCCCCTCTACATATTATCTCATTTCTCCTTTTTACAGCAAAATTCCTCAAAAGTTGTTTCTATGTAGAAATTAGTAGACTTTTCCTGTGTAGTGTTTAGGTTTACAGAAAGTTGAGCAGGAATACAGAGCTCCCATACTCTTTGCCCTCCACTACACATACATCACACACATATGTTCCCCTGCATTAGTGTAGTATATTTGTTACAACTGATGAGCCAATCGTGATGTAGTTTTAATCAGGTCCTTAGTTTATATAAGGTTTCACATTGTGTGTACAACTGTATGGATTTTAACGAATGCTTGACATACATCCACCAATATAGTATCACACAGAGTAGTTTTAACGCCCTAAAAATCCCCTGGGTCTGCCTGTTCATCCCACTAAATTTGTAACTTAATTACAAATTAAAGCAATGAGATACTACTACATACCTACTAGAAGAGCTAAAGTGCAGAGAACCTGACAGTACTAAATGCTGCTGACGAAGTGGAATAAGAACACTTATTGCTTGTGGAAACACAAAATCGTACTTTGGAAGTCTGGCAATTTCTTACAAAGCTAAACATACTCTTATCTTATGGNCTCTTACTTTTTGACCTGGCAATCATATTCCTAGGTATTTATGTAACTTATTGGAAAACATGCCCAAACAAAAACATGCTCAGGAATGTTTTTAAGAGTTTCATCCTAAAAGCTAAAGCTGGAAGCAACCACAATGTCCTGCAATGGGTGAGTAGATAGACTGTGGCGCATTCACAAAACAGAACATTTTTTGGCAATATTAGGAAATGAGCTATTAAGGCCTTTATATATGGATGAATCTTAGATGCATACTGCTAAGTGAAAGAAGCCAGTCTAAAAAAGGCTACATACTAAGTGATCTCAAGGGGCACCCGGGTGGCTCAGTCATTAAGCGTCTGCCTTCGGCTTAGGGCAGGATCCCAGAGTCCTGGGATCGAGCCCCATATCAGGCTCCTCTGCTGGGAGCCTGCTTCTTCCTCTCCCACTCCCCCTGCTTGTGTTCCCTCACTTGCTGGCTGTTTCTGTCAAATAAATAAATAAAATATTTAAAAAAAGAAAATAATAAGTTATCTCAAATGTATGAAATTTTGGGAAAGACAGAACTTTAAAAACAGTAAAAAAAAAAATCAGTACTTTGCCAAAGGTAGACAGGGATATGGGGAGTGTTGAATAAGTGAAGCAAAAGGGATATTTTAGCATGTGAAATTTTTCTGTGTAATACTGCAGTGATGGATATATGACACTATGGATTTATCAAAACCCACAGAACTTTAGAGCACAAGAATGAACTTTAATTTAGGCAAATTAAAAAAAAAAGTCATTCAGGAAGGTTAAAGATTCCAGGATGGAATGTAAACTGTGACCACCCAAAATGTAACAAACGTATGAAATGACTTATTTAAGGAGATAGAAGAAAGGGGGCTTAGCTAAGTAACTTTGGAAATTAGTGGAATCTGTAAGACTAATGGCAAAAGGAACTGCACCTAAGCACTATATTCTAGTGACAGAGTTGTCTCCCATGGAGTATGGGTTAACAATTTTGACACTGCTATATATGTATCTACTGCAATTGAATAATTAAGTAAATGGATGATGGTAGCCAAGCTTCTCAATGCTGTAGTGGGAGTTTACAGATTAAGTGAAGAGGCTAGAATGATCCATGAGATAATGGATTAAAGCTGGAGACATCAGTATAAATTCATGTTTAGCTCAATATAGATGCAGACTGTTACAGACAGAAAGATTTATAGATATGTGTGTATGTGAAGGTTGCTGTACAGGCATATAGTCCCTCGCTCTGTTGGCTGAGAGGGCCTAGGGCAATGACAGCCTGTGGCAATAAACACACCTAGTGTTAATCACAATGGTTTCTAATACCATTGTACAAGAAAAAGGACCAGGGCTTCTTAGATTCTAGTAGTGGTCCAGGAAATATACAAAATGAGCATTGGATATCTTATAGTACCAGAATATAAAATGCTCAAAACAAAGCATACAAATTAAAAAAAAAAAACAAAACACGCTGTTGGGGAATATATCAAAGTGACATAGTAACCAACGGAAGGAGCTCCCAACTGAGAAACCTCAACAATTTTGGAAATAAAATAAATGTAGTAGTAATGGTTTATAACCTAAAGTGTAAAATAAACATATGAATCTTATTGCTGCTATAACAAATCCCCACCAACAGAGGAGCTTAAAGCAAATAAAATTATCTCTTACAATTCTGGAGATCAGAAGTCCTAAAATCATGGTGTCTACAGAGTTGTGTTATGAATGCCAGCCCTGCCAACCAACAAAAATCTCTCAGGAGGCAACACAGGGAGAGTTCTCTGCAGTTCAGTATGCAAGAAACTATGACAGACAGAGTGCAGACAGCTAGTCTGACTGCTGACACTGCCCAACTATAAGCCCACAGAGGCCTCAGACCTCTCAACAGCACAGGGTCCAAACACTGACCTATGCTCCACAGCCAGCAAAGTGGGCCACTGCAGCCAACTGAACTGAAAGCAAACATGGCTCAGTCAAAACACAAGGATACATGGACCCACACAGGAGACACCCATGGAGAGTCTGGTTCTGATGACCAGGTAGCACTGCACTACAGGGCAGGCACCACATGACTTCTTCATAAGGTCACTACATTCAAGATCAGGAGACACAGCTGACCTTCCTAAACAGAGAGTTAGACAAAATAAGGAGACAGGATTATGTCCTAAATGAAAGAACAGAACAAAATCA
>NW_023253846.1:20585-34575 GCF_002007445.2 Ailuropoda melanoleuca | reverse complement strand
TATGTTTACTGCAGCATTATATACAATAGCTAAGATATGGAAGCTACCTAAGTGTCCACAGATGGATAAATCAATAAAAAAGTGGTATATATATTAGTATATATAATTGGTATATATTTTACATGCATACATATATATTTACATATATATATTTATATATATATATATGATGGAATATTCAGCCATAAAAAAGAATGAAATCTTGCCATTAGCAATGACATGGGTGCAGCTAGAGAGTATAATGCTAAGTGAAATAAGTCAGAGAAAGAGAAATACCATATGATTTCACTCATTGTGGAATTAAAGAAATAAACAGAAAAAAAAGAGACCAAAAAAAAACCAACCTTAAATACAGAGAAAAACTGGTGGTTATCAGAGGGGAGGTGAGTAGGGAAATGGGTGAAATAGAGAAAGGGGATTAAGAGATACAAATTTTTCAGTACAAAATAAAGTCATAGAGAGAAAAGTACAGCATAGGGAATATAGTTAATAAGGTCATAATATGTTTGTGGCTGATGGTGACTATACCATTGTGAGCACTGAGTATGTATAAAATTATTCAATCTTTATGTTGTACACCTGAAACTAATATGCTGTATGTTAGTTATACTTTAATAAAAAAAATTTCCTTGTTGAGCACTATTGTTTTTCCTTCCAATAACACAGCATGTATTTCAATTTGTTTTTTTTTCCTTTTGTAGAGTATTACAGCTTGTCACACAGATCCAACACATTTCAGATTAAGATTATTCCTATTTATGTATTCTGCTCCTTATCTGAAAAGGCTCTTTTTTTAAACTATATATTTCAGCAGTTAATATTGGTTTATCATGGTTTTATTTGCTTCTTTTGTAACAAAATTATCTAGTTTTACTTTCTAAAATTCTCCTTTATAAATTATCTTAAAGTAAAATTGATTTTGGTTTCTCTTGGTATTGCAGTGCTATGAATTTTAATACATGTATAGATTTGTGTAAAGACCACTACAACCAAGATACAGAACAGCTGTATAATGTCCCCAAACTCTTTCATAACTCTCTTTCTGAATTATCTTTTATTTCTATTATTTTTGGTTGTTATTTCTCTTTCCTTTTCAGGATAACTCTAGTAGTCTGTATACACTTACCTTTTGTTTTAAAGTGGGCAAATATTTAAAATTTACTGAATTTTTGCAACTGCTTTTGTGTTGGTTGGCCTTTTTTTCCCCCTTTATTTCCTTTCTTTCTCTTTACAGATGAGAAATTTTTAAAATCTTCAAAACAAATTTGTTTTTTCATTTCAAAGCCTGTAAGAACTGTGGTCAGCTGGGAAGATTTTCTTGGGCTCTACTGCTTGTCTTGTGGGGAATG
This sequence comes from Ailuropoda melanoleuca, assembly GCF_002007445.2. NCBI lineage: Eukaryota > Metazoa > Chordata > Mammalia > Carnivora > Ursidae > Ailuropoda > Ailuropoda melanoleuca. The sequence continues at coordinate 33,226 of NW_023253846.1, read as the reverse complement.
TAGAATAGGTATCATACTTGTGAACAGTTCAAATTACTGAGAAATTTGAGAAGAAATTTGTGTTTGGAGAGCAATCCGCAGATGAATGACTGGCCTTCAAGTAAATATGGTAAGACCCTCAGTTATGGTTTCAGATTGAGAATCTACATTTAGTATCTTCCTGAATTACGTGTCATGGACATTTCCAAAAATAATGTTAATTAGAATCACCCCTGCTAGTTATTCCATATTTTATTCACCACTTTCTCTCTGTCGGATATTGTGCTAAACGCTTTACATTTCTTTGTATAACTTAATTCACACACCATTCCTCTAGGGTACTTGCAAGTACCTGTCTTTACTTCTTTCTGTACTTTGGGCTTTCCAGCTTCTCCTTCCCCAGATTTCACCTGCTGTTACCTACCAACCTGTACTACAACCTGGAGTGTCCTGTCAAAAACTTTAATGCATGATTATTCCATTATACAATTCTTCCGGTAAGCAAGATTTCTTTTGGTGACAAATTACGTAAGCCTACAAGAGTAATTTTCCAACTTCAAGACATTGGACACTGGGGCATAAAGTGGGAATACTTCCACATTCAAAGGCACAATTTTTTGCTACTTAAATGCTCCTTCAGACTGCTCAAAAGTGTCCTTCTCCTAGGCCAGTCCCAGTTGTGCTCTTTCTCTAATGAACACTGCAGCATCATAAATGTGTATCCTCACTTTAAATAGCAAAGACACACTCCACAATTCTTGCAACTTTGGGAAAAGTCAGAGGAACATTTTAATAACTCCCACTGCAAGTAGACAGGAGTATCCAATCCCTCAGCTCCTAAATGCCGCTGCTTTCTGGAGGCTTTTATACCAGGACTGGGAAAAACATATATCCATACTCCAGGCTTCTGATGCTTACTAAGGACCATGGTGATTGCAAAAGGCTTCTGAAGCTTGAAGGATTTAGTGTTTTTGATTCCTGATGTATAGCTGGTAGGTTAAAAGCTGGAAATAATATGAAGGATCTTGAGAAGCAGTCATGGTTTGTGTTCATCAGGTCGCAAAAGCAATTCATTTAATAATTCTATAGAGCAAATATAATGAAGGGTTAGTAAGGAAAAANTGGTTTGTCTTCATCAGGTGGCAAAAGCAATTCATTTAATAATTCTATAGAGCAAATATAATGAAGTGTTAGTAAGGAAAAATATATATATAACTTGAAGACATAAAGATGGATGATTTCATTAAATAGGTATTAGAGATGCCTTTCTGGAAATGAAAGGAGGAAAAACCCGGCAACTGTTTATTCACTTATAAATGAATACACAATATATTCATCATATATACATATATAAATTAGGTATAATGGTTTGCATTTTCATTACTAATTACATCATTAAGTTAGGAAAATAGAACAAATATTCAAATGAGTGAGGCTGAGATTTTTGATACATCAAGGTTCTCATAATTTTCAATTGGAAAGAAGTAATTTAACTTCAAAAAGATGGAATGATTTTATAAGCACATATCTTTTTCTAAATCCCTGAATTAAAACTAGATTTGAATATTTTTTATTGCAATTATTATAATTATTAATGAAATAAAACAAGCTGATTACTTTTGAGCAGTATTCTTAAATTTGGATTTTGAAACCTAGAGAGTTCTTGAATGTTGTCCAGGAGATAAAAGGGCTTTATGCAGGCTATCTAATTTAATTCTCTCAGGTAAAGACATCAAATTTTTCAGAGACTACTCAGGTATGATCAAAGTCACAAAGCAGGTTAAGGACACCTTAACCCTTTTAACTACCTTGCCACAGTTCAGTTGTCAGATTTCTGGAATAGTGTTCTCTGATAAATCTTACAAATATTTATCAATATTGACAGAACAATTTGAATATGTGCAAATAAGTGAGGATGAAGCCAAATTTTCTCTAATGGGAAAGCAGGAGGTTACTTAGATGAAAAATGTTATAGAAGGTATTTGTAGCACTTGCAATGTGCTGCAAATAAAAAACTCAATTTTGAAAAATGAGTCTGAGTCCTCGAACTATCTTTTTTTCCCCCAGTGGCTCCTGTGGCACTTTGAAATACTACCACCTAAGTGGGTTTTTTGTTTGTCTTGTTTGGAGCACCCTATATTCTGGTATTACAAGATGCACAACACTCATCTTGTATATTTCTGGCTTAATCCTCGAATCTATTTTTCTTTCTAGTCTAAAAAATCAGCTTTGTTGGAATAGCATGAGATGTAAAGGAGGGATATTCTCTCTTTTTTAAATATTTCTTTGAGATCATAAAATAAAATCGAGAATAACTCATGTTTCAGGTAAAAAGTTATTGATAGTTTTAGGGAATTAAAAAATTATATATTACATATTAAAAATAATATTTATCAATAGTGACAAAACAATTTGAAAATTTGCAAGTGAAGTGAGAATGGAACTGGATTTTTCTGTAGCTGAGAAAAGAGGAGACCACTAAAAGAATCATTTATTACTCTCATAGGATACTTAATGGTCTTTTGAATTGTTATGTTAAACTATTAGTTACATCCAGCATTCAACGATGGATTTGACATAATTATACTTTTTTTTTAAAGATTTTATTTATTTATTTGACAGAGATAGAGACAGCCAGCGAGAGAGGGAACACAAGCAGGTGGAGTGGGAGAGGAAGAAGCAGGCTCACAGCAGAGGAGCCTGATGTGGGCCTCGATCCCAGAATGCCGGGATCATGCCCCCAGCCGAAGGCAGACGCTCAACCTCTGTGCCACCCAGGCGCTCCTGGCATAATTATACTTTTATTGTTGTTGTTTAACAGAAAGTTTGGAGATTTCAACCCTCATTTAAACTTTTACATAACTGACTTATTAAGTAGAGCACACTAACTTAGGGTAATCTTACTCTATAAATATGGATTATGTAACTCCTTAGTATTCAGAATGGGAATATTATTGTGTGGGTATATGATAAGTATAACCCAAAATGTACCAATGTTGGTCAAAACCAAGAAGCTGTCCATTTGAAGTGCTATCTGATGGCAATTGTTAAGTTTGTTCCAAAAGGAAAAATCTTTACTGAGACAGTTATTTGTAGGCTTTGAGGTAATCAATGTTCTGGTGAATTATTAATTGATATAAAAACTCCTTCATATGTAATTGTAAAAGTGTCACATTTTCTAGCTATGTCATTTTGTCTTATTTTGTCATGACAGAGCAGTCTGCACATCAATGGAGGGGTTCAACCATTCTAGAGTGTCTGAATTTGTATTACTTGGACTTACTGATTCTCCTGAGCTCCAGACTTTTGTCTTTGTGATGTTTTCTGTTCTCTATTTGATAACTATGTTGGGCAATGGCCTGATTTTGCTCACAGTTCTATCCACCCCACACCTTCACTCCCCCATGTATTTCCTACTGAGCAACTTGTCTCTCATTGACATGTGCCTGTCCTCCTTTGCCACTCCAAAGATGATCATGGACTTCTTTGCTGAGCGTAAGACCATCTCCTTTGAGGGCTGCATTTCTCAGATCTTCTTTTTGCACCTCTTCACTGGGACTGAGATTGTGCTGCTGATCTCCATGTCTTTTGACAGGTACATTGCCATAAGCAAACCTCTCCATTATTCAACAATTATGAGCCAAAGAGTATGTGCTGGACTTGTGGTAACCTCTTGGACAGTGGGCTTCCTGCATACAATGAGCCAGTTAGCTTTTACCCTCTATTTACCCTTCTGTGGTCCCAATGTTGTAGACAGTTTCTTCTGTGACCTTCCTTTCATCATCCAGCTGGCTTGTATAGATATGTATGTTCTTGGAATCTTCATGATCTCAACCAGTGGTGTGATTGCTCTTATAAGTTTTCTGCTTTTGCTCACCTCCTATGTCATTATTCTTGTCATGATCAAGGACCACTCCTCTACAGGAACATCTAAGGCTTTGTCTACCTGCACTGCACATTTCATGGTTGTGTTAATGTTCTTTGGGCCCTGCATCTTTATCTATGTGTGGCCTTTCACCAACTTCCTGGTAGACAAAGTTCTGTCTGTTTTCTATACCATCTTCACCCCCTTTCTGAATCCACTTATCTACACCTTGAGAAATCAGGAAGTGAAGACAGCTGTGAAGAAGAAACTACGTCATCAAAACTTAAACCTTGGGAAAACTACTCCAAGTTACCAGTGCAATGAATCTCCTGTCTGAGATTTACATCATCATTTTTCTCCTTAAAGCAAAAGATAATTAAACTTAGATCTTCATTTCAAGTCCTTTAGTCTAAATTCACAAAAATAAGAAGCTGGGTTGAGAGATGTGAAATGTCTTTTCTAGAAGTTAGTGAGATGTTTGCGAGCCTTTTGAGATTATAGATACATTTGAAAATCTGTTGACATCAATAGGTTATTTTCATAGAAAAATTCAGATCTCATCAAAACATAAATTCAGGGCTTCATATATCCCTGAGTCCTATCAACATACCTCAGTCAACTTAGAGAAGCCTGAGAAAAATTGTTAGTGACTTGTCTTCTAACCCAGAACATTCCCACTCAGTGGCAGCCTTGTGGCACTCTGATGGTGTCCACTTGCAGAACTTTGATTAAGAGTACTGGGCATAACAAGGTTTTTTTTTCATACATTGGGGATATTTTTGTGGGGAAATTCATATCATAAAGAGTTTCTTCTGAATAAAGCTGAACAATCCTGATTTATTAAAACCAACTCCTTGAGTTCTGAGTCAGCTTTGAACAAAACAGAATAGTTTGGAGGATATGAAATTTAACAATATGTTTTTTTTAAAGAAATGAACAGCTCACTACCACACTTGATATTTAATATAGCAAATAACTGATTAAATGGTCATTTAAAATGTAGAAAGTTTAAAATGTAGAAAGTGAACTGCTGAAGTCTGATTAACTTTTAAAACCTGACTGAATTTAGAGATACAATGAATTCATTTAATATCAAGACTAAATGTCTGGAAAATTAACTACTTCATTCATGACAAGTCTGTCATTTCCAAAATATTATTAGTCTTAGTATGAGTTTTGTTTCTCATTTTCAATATAATGTAGCCTATAAGAAGAAAAGATGAAACTTATTTAAAAAACATATAGCACAATTCTCCCTATTCTGGTTTATTACTGATTGCGTTAAAGATATTTTTTATTACAAGATAGTCTTTGGAAATCAGCTGACCAAATCACTTCCCTAACAGCTGGTGAAGAAGCTAAGATGCAGAGAATTCATAGAGCTGGTTCAAGATTGAATCACTGTAAGGGGCAAAGATCATTTCTCTGAATATACACAGACCTCAGAATTAAATTTTTGATCTGTCATTTCGTAGTTGGGCTATCCTAGGATATTCACTTTATATCTCTAGCCTTTTTAATTTCTATTGTGAAGATGATAGATTGTTTGTTGTGATGATTTTATGGGAAGTGGACAGAATAGACTCTAAAAATGTCATTTCTTTACCTTTCTTACCTGCACAGACTCTGAAAATGCATCTTATTTGTAAGTAGTATGCTTTTAAAGAATAACTGCATTCAGGTGAAACCAGAAGCTTATAAAATTTGATATTCTAGTTTTAGGAATAAAAACTGTGGCTTCTTAAGACATATGGCAGAAAAACAAAAGAACACTTTCTATTTTTCCATTGCTGACATGGAGGGTAGTTGGAAAAAATTAGATTAGATTGCCAGATACTTTGATTTTTATGAATAACAGTATACTGATAAGCTGTATCTCTTTGAACTGACTAAAGTATATGAAAATAGTTTAGGAAGCAATCTCTTATGATGAATTTGATAGCCAGTGCTCATTACATCACGTGCCCTCCTTAATGCCCATTACTCAATTACCTCATTACCCCACCACCTCCCCTCTGGCAACCCTCAGTTTGTTTCTTATAGTTAAGGGTCACTTATGGTTTGCCTCTCTCTCTCTGTTTTTATCTTGTTTTTCCTTCCCTTCTCCTGTGTTCATCAGTTTTGTTTCCTAAATTCCACGTGAGTGAAATCATATGGTATTTGTCTTTTTCTGCCTTATTTCACTTAGCATAATATGCTCTAGTTCCATCTACCTTGTTGCAAATGGCAAGATTTCATTTTTGATGGCTGAATAGTATTCCAGTGTATATATATATATATATATATATACACCACATCTTTTTTTTTAAGATTTTATTTATTTATTTGACAGAGAGACAGCCAATGAGAGAGGGAGCACAGCAGGGGGAGTGTGAAAGGAAGAAGCAGGCTCCTAACAGAGGAGCCTGATGTGGGGCTTGATCCCAGAACACCAGGATCACGCCCTGAGCCGAAGGCAGACGCTTAACGACTGCGCCACCCAGGCACCCCTACCACATCTTCTTTATCCATTCATCTGTCAATTGACATCTGGGCTCTCTCCAAATCCTGGCTATTGTGGACACTGCTGCTATAATGATTGGGATACATAAGCCCTCTGAATCACTGTTTGTATCCTTTGTATAAATACCTAAGAGTGCAATTGCTGGGTCATAAGTTAGTTCTATTTTTAGCTTTTTGAAGAATCTCCACATCTTTGTTTTTAAATATAAACCCTGCTTCTGAAAAGCTTTTAGTTCAATAACTACTCATTGAGAACCTACTCTGTTTAAGGTCTTTTCTGGGTGCTTGTGATACATTAATGTACAAGATCTGTTTCTCTGTTTTTAAGAAACATATATCTAGCAAGTGGATGGGACCAGTCTGTTATAGGTGAAATTCCAATCTCACCACTTTCTTGTTGTACAACTTTGAGCATGTATTCTTAATGTTTCTGAGACTCTGTTTTTTCATCTATAAAATGTAGACTAGGAATATTGTAAAAAATTAAACAAAAAGACATGTAACATAATTAGCAGTGCTTGGCACTCATTAAAGGTTTAATGAGTGCTAACTAATAATATCATTGTTATTGTTGCCATTGTGTTAGACATGCATAAATGACAGGGTAAATGGAATAGAAATAGATATGCTTACTTGAACTTTAAGAACATGGTTGTAAGACTGTAATAGGATTTGTCAATTTACCTAATATTAACTAATGTTAAAATATTGGATTTGTGACAATTATTAATCTTTGGTGCATTGATGTAGTTAATGTCTTTATAAGTCTGTGTTTTTCAAAGGAAGTATTATATTTTATGGACTCTGAGAAACAAACTGAGGGCTTCAGAGGGGAGGGGGGTGGGGGAATGGGATAGGTTGGTGATGTGTAGTAAGGAAGGCACATATTGCATGGTGCACTGGGTGTTATATGCAACTAATGAATCATCGAACTTTACATCAAAAACCAGGGATGTACTGTATGGTGACTAACATAATAAAAATATGATTATAATAAAAAAAAGAAATTTCTTAATCATTTTAAGTAGAAATATATACCAAGATGGCATGAAAGGGGAAAATCATTAATAAATGTTCTATAGGTCAGTGTCTTGTTTTATCACAATGTTTTTAAGTAAAGTTTATATGATTAAAAAGTGATAAAATATTGTTCACATATTTTGTCTCCCTTTATCTTTTACCCATTCAGAAGATAATAGTGAAATGTTTAAAATTCTTATATAATTAGATTTATCATAAATATTAACTGAGAAATGAATGGTGACAATTACCTATTCACTTTATATTTAGCACATTAATAAAGTTACAACTACAGGCAGAAAGATTTTGTCTACATTTATGAAACTATAAGGGAATACTTTATTTGGAGACATGGTAGAAGTATTGTTTAAGAAACTATAAAATTGGAACCATGAAGCATCAAGTCAGACATTTCATCTGGCTAGGATAAACCTGAAGCTGTAGGATAAATACCTAATTTCCACCAGGAAGTTTATGTGGTAAAGCCAATTCCTGGGGAATCAATTAAACCCCAAACGGTCCACATAGCACATTTTGATAACTATATTTCAATATAATTGGTTTTCCTTACACTGCTATGTATCTTAGTTTATGTGTTTGCAATATTATTCTAATGAGGAGGCTTTGAGATTGACTGAAGCACAGAGGGGTCTGCGGTACACACAAGACTAAAAACTCTTGGAGTGGGGACATAACACCAGTGAAGCCTGGTTGTCTGATTGGAACCCAAGCTCTATACCACTTACTAGGCTTCTGGTTTGGGGCAAGTTTGTCAACTTCTATCCTGGTTTTCACATCATTCTTTTAGCAGAGTTTGCAAGTCAACAGCCTGCATTCCCAACATGTTTTTGTCTTTCCTCAAAGGTTTATAAAGAAATCAAACTCATTTAATAAAATTAGATAATGGGAGATTTCATAGGAAAATAGAGCTTGATAGATTTTCTTAAAAAACAAAAGAAAAACAAACCTGCCAACATTAAGCCAGAATTCTAAGCTGTAAATGAGTTTTTAGATAGGGCTAACACCAGAGATCTTATCTGTTTTGTCTTGCACTAGGTAATATGCACTTTTTATAACCTTCTCAGGTGATCTGACGAAAGTCTTGTCTTACTTATTTTTTCTACAGTGGATCACAGGGTACTAAACATATAGTTTGCACTTGAAGACTATATTGGAGCTACAGAAGAAAAGTTATCCTGGTCTTCTTATCTCTTTACAACCTTTCCTGTATAATCCTGAATTTGCTTACTTAACCAGAACACTGAATCTTAGGTTATAAGGTGAAGTGACTTGGAACTGTTAGCCCAGCAATTTCTGGAACTAGGGTTCCCGTTTACCTCTTCTCTTCTTTTCCCATCACCTTACATCCTAAAACTACGTCCCAGAATCTTTTCTCCTCTCATACCCTGAAATAATCTTACTGGCTTTTTGATGTCAGTTCAGAATGGCATTTTGGTGTGTTTTCATTGGGGGGATGACATGCAAGTTGGTGGAAACCTTTACATTAAGGTGACAGAGAATACCTGGAGGGGAGCAGGAAGGATTATAGAAGAGAGCTGGACATCCCCAGTGAGGCATATAAAGCTCAGCACTTGTCTCTCCAAGGGTGAAATATTCTGATTTAATGCTGATTTTAACATTGCTCATTTTACTACTGATGAAGATGATGCATGTATTTATTCTCAAATATTTATTACTAAAAGCTTAAAATGTGACAGGCTTCATTCTATGTATCGCAGAAAAAAATACTAATGTGTTTAGGGAATATACAATAACAAATTCTTACAGTGTTTAGTAAGACATGAATCATTGGACTCTTGCTTACCTCCTTATTTTACATTCCTTTCCCCCTGAAACACTAATTTTACACTTCCTCCATGTGCTACACTCCATTCTTTTGAGGGCTTTAGACATGCTATTTTATCTGCTTAATTGTTACAACAACACTACAAAGTGTGTGTCGGGGGTAAAAGTATAGTTTTTGTATGCAATTAAAGTTTAGCTGTTATCAGTCCGAAACAGACAGTTATAACAAGATTTTTTTTTTTGCAAGCCTCACGATAATCACAAAGAATAAAATCTGCAGCAATACAAGAAAAGATAAAGAGAAAAGAATCAAAACATACCATTACAAAGAAGCAGCACATTGAAAGTAAAGATGAGGAGAAGAGGAACAAAAGGAGCTACAAAACAGAAAACAACAAAACAGCAATAGTAAGTCCTTATCTAAAAATAATTACTTTAAATGTAAATAGATTAAACTCACCAAAAAAAGGACATAGGGTCACTGAAGGGATAAAAGGCAAGATCCAACTATATGCTGTGCATAAGGTATCTGCTTTAGATTTAAGGACACACACAGGCTCAAAATGAACGGTTGGAAAAATATATTTCATTCAAATGATAACCAAAAGACAGGAGGAGTATACTTATATTGAAAAAAAAAAAGATTTTAAGTCAAAAACCGTCACAAGAGCAACGAAGTTCATTATGTAATGGTAACGGGTCAATTCAACAGGAAGATGTAACAATTAGAAATATATATGCACATGAGAACACCTAAATATATAAAGCTAACATTGACATATCTGAAGGGAGAAATAGCAACACAATAAAGTAGGCTTCAATACCCCAAATGATAATGGACAGATGATCCAGACTAAATATCAGTAAGGAAACAGCAGGTGCGAACAACACTACAGACCAAATGGACCTAACAGACATATACAGAACATTTCACCCAACAGGACCAGAATATACATTCTTCTCAAGTACACATGAAACACTCTCCAGAAAAGATCACATGCTAGGTCACAAAACAAGTCATTACAAATTTAAGAAGACTGAAATCATCCCAAGCATCTTTTCCAACCATACTTGAATGAAACTAGAAATCAATTCCAAAGGGAAATGGAAAAAATCACAAATATGTGTAAATTAGCATACTTTCAAACAACCATTGTATAAAAAAAAAAAAGAAAACCAGATATTAGACCATATCTCAAGACAAATGAAAATGAAAACACAACACACCAAAATTTATGGGATGCACACCTTCCTGGGTTTCCAGGATTATTTAAAGGATATAAAACCAGAATCCCTTTTCCTATAGATTCTGACCTTCTCAATTTCTCTTGACTTATAGGAAGTTTTATTCTTGAACTACCACAGGATAAAATGAATTGACAATTAAAAGTCCTACACATGATAATAGTTCTTGAAAGGACCTCATAGAAGATCTAATCAGATCAGAGGTTTGTACAAGGTCCCATAATTAATGGCAGAATTCAACAGGCAGAATTCGATAGGGACAACGACTTATCTCTGAAATTCTCTCTACCTCAATATTTCTGTGATTACTATGATACAAAGAATGGCGGAACAGTACCAATGAAAACACAAAAGGACAGTTAGAAAAACATAATTACTTTAAAAATTGTACCAAATCACTGCTTCTGACTGTGCTCTGAGTCAAATGCTAGGGCAGATATTAAAAACAAATTTACAAGCAAATGAATAACAACAACAAAAACAAGCAAGGGCAAAGTTTCTGTTCTTAAAATGCTTATAAATTACAAGAAGAAAAGACACAGACTTAAGAAATGGTTAAGCAACAATCTAAAGCAATGTATAAAATCAATAATGCAGGAAATATTAGCTGTGAGAAGAGAGAGAAGTTAATAAAAGAGAGAGAGAAGTTAATAAAAGAATTGAAAAAGTCTCCTCTGAAGAGGTGGGGCTTAGGTTAAACTTTGAAGGGGTGTGTTATAAAATCATACTGTCTTGGTTCTAAAACCATTACAGTTTTTTGAAATGCAAACTGTAACATCTTCTAAGTAAAGTAGGTTTTCTGGTACAAGGGAACGGGGGAGCACGAACTGTTAAGTGACCAGAAAAAATGGCACATGAAACAAATGACTTTTTTTTCAAGTTTTTGATAATAAAGTGTCACAAATCCCCAGCTACATCATCAACATCATCAAATGAAAGGCCACATTCCTGATTTCCTTGTGGCTCCTAGAATGAGCAGTTCTTTGAGCAGAAACAATGGAAAATTTGCACAATGGACTTTCTTTCTTTCTTTCTTTCTTTCTTTCTTTCTTTCTTTCTTTCTTTCTTTCTTTCTTCCTTCTTTCTTTTTCTTTTTCTTTTTCTTTTTCTTTTTCTTTCTTTCTCTCTCTCTCTTTCTTTCTTTGCTGGGAAAGAAATACATCTAAAGGGATTTTGGTACCAGGAACTCTGTCTGGGGCTGATGGCTTGCTGCTGTAGCTCATCCAGTCTCAAACAAATCTCAATTTTATTGTGTATGTGTACATTTGATTTTTGAACAATATTAAATATTCTGATATCCCTATATACATTTATTCCTGGTTGTATTTATTAGAGTATACTGAGAGATCAACTTATAAAACAAGGTCAACAGAGGTAAATGGAGAACAGGGAAAATAATTAAAAGAATAATAAAAAAGAGAAGAAAAAATTTGCTCTACTGAACCACACTACACACAGTTTTAATTAGGCTAATGACTCTCTGAGGTGAAGAAATGGCATTATAAAATTAGGTTATTTCCTGAAATTGTTTTCTAGGTTTGTCTTTTACAGAGTTGGGATGCAGTGTTATAGGACAGGTAAAAAGGGAATGCTCAGATAACTTATTGTCAGCAGAGAATATGAAGCAAGGAGGGAGAGGACCGTGTAGGTGGAGGGCTTAAAATGGAGAATGGGAGTCCATTGTGCAAATTTTCCTAGGTTGATGCTTATGTCAACCGTCTGGATTTTGTCTTTGGGGTTAAGTTCCCATGTTGTTCTCTTAATACTGGGAATCTTATTATTTTCAAGCACATGTAAATTTCCAGATAATGAAACTCATGACATTTATATGGCTATAATCCCAGAAGTGTGTATGTTAAGATGCTAAACTGGAACACAAAATATGTAGTCTGACAAAAGATTTGCAACATTCCTTACCCTGATGAGCCAACCGTATGCTATTGATCAGAACGAAATATGACAGACTCAACTTGGAACCTTGATCTAATCAACAGAGTTGAGAAGGTGGGAGAACAGATCTGTAACATTCAGAGTATCATAAATAAACCAAAGGTATTTAAATTTTTTAAAAAATATTTTATTTATCTGACAGAGAGACAGCCAGCATTTAATCAGGGGGAAAATAGCTCAGATCCTTTAGGATATAACCATTCATCTTTTGAATACAGAAACAATATAACAAACAGTATAGCACTAAAATAACTTGTTACTGCTTAGAAAATAA
>NW_023253846.1:12470-20485 GCF_002007445.2 Ailuropoda melanoleuca | reverse complement strand
TATTTATATTATTTTTCCTTCATCCATGTACTGCCCCTTATGAATAGATTTCCACTGAGGACACAGCCTAGCTTTCCAGATTTGTCCCATCCCCTTCTGCACACCTTGTAGTCTTTCTCTCTTACTTTATGTTCTTAGTCTCCCTTCTTCTTTGTTTCCTGTCTTCCTTAGGCATTTTATTCACCACTGTGTGATGACATTGAATTTTGCAGCACCACTTCTCACTACACTCCAGTAATCCAAACATGTTTCTGAGAGTTTCCTGGATGTGAATATTACACAGCCATCTCAGACCAAGCTCACAATTTCTCTCCCCAGATCAGCTCTTTTCCCCTTTAAACTTTTCTTCACTATGCAACTGTCCCTATTCTTCTAGGTTGTAAACTTACTTTTTTCTGGATCTCATTCTCACACTTGTAACATTGCATCACTCCTTGAAGTTAACTAGTAAAATTTAAAGTCCTTAACATGACAGCCAAGCATATAGTATGGTCTGGTTTTACTTATACCCCTTGCTACTCTCTAGACAAAACCAGATTCTTCAACATTTATTAAGCTGGTAGATATTTTCTATTCATTTTCTGATGCCCTTCACCGATAATATATTCTAGTGCAATGCTATTTCCTCGAAAAGCCTTCCTAGAGGCTTAAGGTATATAGATGTGCACGGAATGTATTTCAGAAATGTGTTTTGGTGTTAAGTGAAATATATTTCACTTCGTATCTGTCATTTATTCAATCTTTTCACCTTATAATCTAACTGCGCACAGAGACCTTCGAACTCTGTAATAGACCTTGAACTTTGCAAATCATAAGCCACTTACATAAACTTCATTTCTACATAGAACAAGAATATTTCATCTCAGTAATATAAGCTCGTATTTAAGTCATGAAAATCAGTGCCAGTCATCAAACCAGCAAAAGCAAAGGGAATAAAATAATTCTTTTGAATCATGACATAGAGAAAATGGGTTATTTGTTGTATTAAAAGTAAACCATATTTTGTTTACCAACTTTTTAGAAGGTAATAGAAACAAAGTAATTAAAAGAGAAGAAATTTTCACTCTAATTCTATAAAATCAAGTAAATTTTGTCTTATCTACTTGAAATGCAGAGTAAGTAAAATAAATCATTAATGCAAAGATACACAGCTACAAGCCTATGACCTGAGTTTGGTATTTATCATTCCCATGATTTTTTTAAATAGTTTTACTACATATGCATATGTCTATAATGAAATATATAGCCTTGATTTGCATTTTTATTTAGTTTCTTTAGGTGATAGGTAACAGTGTCAAATGCATTTTTTTTTAAGTACAGAGTTTGTCATAATCTCCAAAGAGAAATGATTCCCCCTCTGTACATCATTTCTCACAAATTCTCTAACTCCACCTCTGGATGTGATTTCTCACAAATTCTCTAAATCATGCTAAGACTCATGGACATCCTCACCTTGATTCACTTCCTTTGACTTCTAATGTGTTTTTCTCTCATTTATAGGTCTTGTCTAAGGCACAGTGTAATAATTGAATATGTATCTGGACACAGTCTGTTTCTGATGTGTATCTTTTTTGGATATAGCCTACCTGATATAATGCATGTCAGAGATGTAAATTGAATTCTTCAGTTTTTCTGTTGTGGGGTTAATCTCTTTCAAGGAGTGATATTTATAGATGTTTTTTTCTTTTTTCAAGTTGGAGTCGTACCGTGGTTTTATCTAATTGATCAATTGAAACTTTGGAGAACTAGTACTAGATGTCCTAGTTTCATCTTCCAATGGTGATTATTATTAATACCTTCCACTACATATTCCCAATGGAACAAAGTAAGTAACATCCCACATTGTTGACAATTGCAAAAAGGATCATAGGAGAAAAAGGCAGGGTCATTTAACCCTTGGACAGTGTTTAGAGTAAAATATGTTCTGTGAATTCTATACAACTGAACCAGCTACTCTAGGGAGAATTCTTCTTGCCTAAATGAGAAATGCTTTGGCTTTAATGGAAGGACATGGTGTGAACATGTGGTGGACATGGAGGAAAGGGTAACTAATTAGAACTTAGAGGACATGGATTCATGTTTTCAGTTCTGTCAAAAACTAAGAATAAGTTATTGGACAAAGACTTAACTCTCTGAGCCTCAGTTTACTCTTGTCTAAAATGATTTTAAATATTTCCAGTATATTGAAAATAAAGAGAATTATTAACTTAATGCTTTTGTTTACAGTATTCAGCTTTATGGTTTTTTTTATGTATAATGTTATTATTTAGAGCAGTTTTAGGTTCACAGCAAAATTGAGCAGAAGGTACAAGAGTTCCCATATACCCCTTGCTCTCCCCCTGACAACACACACAGCCATTATCAGTGTCCCTACCAGAGAGGTACATTTGCTACCACTAATGAACCTTCACTGACACACCCTAATGACCCAAAGTCCATATATTACATTAGGGTTCAATCTTGGGTATTGTACATTAATTTATGAATTTTGACAAATGTATAATGCCATGTATCTGCCACTATAGTATCATTCAATTATTTACTTTTATTTTTTTTATAATTGTTATTTTGGTATATATTGTATGGTGACTAATATAACAGCTTTGTGAAATTTTAATGCTTTGCCATACTTCCTTTATTTTTATTAGGAATAAAACATTGTGAAAGATATTAGAATATGCTACCCCAAAATATGCCACTTTGGCATCTGAATCGTTTGGGGCTGAAAGCAACTGAGAAGAAGCAGATACAAGAAAAGCTCGCTGCCTTCTACCTATTTGCCTAAGAGCAGGGCATATATTTGTAATGGTGTCCCCCTGACCCCTCTCCACAAGGAAGGACTGAAGTTAATCACCACAGACAAGTCTAGGTCCTTTTCAGTGCAGAGAGGGAACCAAAGGAATCTAACAAAACTTACTGAAAGGCTAGTGACTATCTTTTATTAGTTCCTCCATATATTTGCCTTTCCACACTTTGCTGCCCTGGAAACTCAGAGACCTTTCCTTTATCTTGTCACTTCTTTAAAATTTATAGTTCTAAACTGAGTGTTGATAAAGAGAGGTGGGCGGAAGATGGACTAAATGGGTGATGGACATTAAGGAGGGCATTTGTCATGTTGAGCATGGGTGTTGTATGTAAGTGACAAATCACTAAATTCTATTCCTGAAAACAATATTACACTAGAATTTATATAAAAATTTGACAAAAAATAAAATAAAATGTATAGATCTTGTAAAATGTCATTTAAGACCAAATTCTAACCACCCCTTTGAGTTACTCCCTGTGTATGTGCAATGCACATGTTAATAACTCTTGCATGTTTTTCTCTTGTTTATCTGTATTTTGCTAGTTTAATGTTCAGGGTCCTAGCCAATAAACCTAGGATGGGTAGAAGGAAAATGAATTTTTTTTTACTCTCCTACAGTTGTTAGTTTGAATACCTTATATAGCCCCACAAACCAGTTTTTCAGAGTTAACCTGAGTTTGATATTTAAACTTCCCATAACTTTTTTTTTATAGTTTTACTCATAGGGATGTATCCACCAAGAAATAATACATAGCTTGGATTTGCACGTTTATTTAAGTCTTTTGCAACTTGCTGTTTTCCACTAAATAATTTATTTGGGACAGTTATCAATAGATATGCATATAGTTTTAGTTCATTTTAATGGTATAGTTTTCATATTGTATGACTACATTGGTTCTCTGTCATTTTTTGTGAATAGACACCCAGCTTGTTTCCAGTTCTTGGTATTATAAACAATGTTGAA
This sequence comes from Ailuropoda melanoleuca, assembly GCF_002007445.2. Lineage (NCBI taxonomy): Eukaryota > Metazoa > Chordata > Mammalia > Carnivora > Ursidae > Ailuropoda > Ailuropoda melanoleuca. Next base: position 16,715 of record NW_023253846.1, on the reverse strand, counting down.
ATGAACATTTGTGTGAATAAGTATGTGCTGGGGGTTCTCCAGAATGTATTCCTAGCAGAATAATTGCTAAATCATAAAGGATACAAATCTTTAGCATTACTAGATATTTCCAAATTACGCTACAAAATGGTTTCACACATTTGCACTTAGTTTTGTTTATCTGTATATCACTTCTCAGCTCTGAATTCACCCATTATTATATGTCCTGTGATGAGAATTCCTTTAAGTATATCTCCTTTAAAGTGACCATGATATTAACCTTTCTCAGAGGAGGGACCTAGAAGCACATTGCAAGATGAAGAGACTCTCCTACCAGTTCAGGCATGGGCTGGGGTCAGTGGTGTATGTGAGGACATCCAATGGACATCCCAGACCCTGACCCAAAATGGCAGTCCCTCTCTGACCTTGCAGACTTCATTCTGGTGGTAACCTTTCCACAGCACTCTCCACACAGAAACCAGAGCTCCCCACTCCTAAAGGCTTTTGCCCATGTTAGAACCCAGAGGCCTTGTGCACACACACCTTACCAGTTGCTGGTTACCTGTTTCCCCACCTGCACAATGGGTGGTCTAACATTGCGCAGCAGTTCAAGGTCAGGTCTCACCTGGCCCAACCAGTGACCGAACTTCTTTTTTTTTTTAAGATTTTTATTTATTTATGTGACAGAGAGACAGCCAGTGAGAGAGGGAACACAGCAGGGGAGTGGGAGAGGAAGAAACAGGCTCCCAAGAGGAGCCTGGTGTGGGACTCGATCCCAGAATGCCAGGATCACATCCTGAGCCGAAGGCAGATGCTTAAGACTGCGCTACCCAGGCGCCCCAGTGACTGAACTTCTTTACTAAGCTGTGAGAGAAGCCAAGCTTTCTCCTTGAGTTTGAGCTTGTCCTTCTTTGGCTATAACATAAAATGTACTGATTTTTTTTTCCAATTAGGCACATGGTCACAGGTATATTATTGTGGTTATTATTGGCTTTTCTGCGGTTATTAATGATTTTGAATTTTTTTCACAAATTAATTATACATGTAGTTTTCTTCTGTGAAATGCCTATTTTCAACAGTGGCGAAAAGTATCAAAAATGGTCTTTCTCATTTACAGAACCCAGAAGAACTTGGTTCATTCAGAAGTATGCCCATCAATAGGAAGTGAACTAGATTACATTTCTAAGGTAAATTAAGTCTCAATTCTCTCTCCTACTTGCATTTATTTTCACTACTATGCTTTGTTTTTACTGTGTTTCTTTTCTATTTCATTCTTGCCTTCTATTTAGTGGATCAAGTTTTGGCTCACTTTTGTTTCCTTTACTAGTTTGAAAATCATATATTTTATTTTTCCTTCAGTGGCTCCCTCACAATTTTAAAATGCCTAAGAAGTCAATATTAATACCTTTTCCCTTTTCATTAAGGTAGGAAGAAGTATTTTCTATCTCTTTGAGAGTAGAGTGCTCTGTTTAATCTATTCTCTCTATTGTTCAAAATGGGGAATTTCTATTCTGCATTTCAGATCACTGATTCATTCCTTTGTCTCTTGCATTCTGCTGGTGAGCCCATCCATTGAATTTGGGTGTTTTTTTTTTTTTTTACATTTGGTAATCATAGATAATCAATTACATTTGATTTATATTTACATTTTTTGTTTTACATTTGGTTCTTTTTTGTACTTCTATTTATTTGGTAAGACGTTGCATTCTGTTATTTGCTGAGATGTTGAATTTTTTATCATTTTTTAAAAATGCATTCATAATTGCTCATTGAAGCATTTTTAGGATAGCTTCTTTAAAATCTGGATAATTCTAACACGACTATCCCCTTGTTGTTGGCATCTATTCATTTTCAGTTTTCTTTGAAGTTGAGATTTTTCTTTTTTTTTAAAGATTTTATTTATTTATTCGACAGAGATAGAGACAGGCAGGAGAGAGGGAACACAAGCAGTGGGAGTGGGAGAGGAAGAAGCAGGCTCATAGTGGAGGAGCCTGTTGTGGGGATTGATCCCACAATGCCGGGATCACGCCCTGAGCTGAAGGCAGACGCTTAACCGCTGTGCCACCCAGGCACCCCAGAAGTTAAGATTTTCAACTTTGTATGATTAATGATTTTTAATTGGAATCTCAACATTATGTGTATTATATTTTAAGACTCTGAACCTTATTTCAACATTCTGTCTTAGTTGGCTTGTTTTTACATTTTTCTGACAAGTGAAGAAAGAGGGATACCCCTTTGTTCCTGCCACGTGGGTGTAGAAGTCTTGTTTCCCAACTCTGCTTCTGTCAGCACACAAAGGGAGGTGAGGACACTTCTTGTTACCGCTGGGAGGGAAGGAGAGCTCCGGACCCTTACTAGGCCTCCACTGATTTCTAGGAGGGATAGGGTTGCCGATTGTGTTGTCACTGCTGCTCACTTACACCACTGGAGGAGGTGCTGTTTCCAGTCTGACAAAGATGAAAGTGCAGGTCCCATACTTGGCCTTCTCTGACACTTCCTCAGGGGTGTGGGGGTGCTGGGGTAGCTTGTTACATCCTGGCCAGCAGTAGGAGCCCAGGCTCCCCATTTGCCCTTTGCTGGTATAGGTGAGATGGGACCAAAGATTCTTTTGTGGTGTTTGGCTGAAGTAGAGAAGTTGTTGTTTAAATATCTTATCTTGCTAGGCAGCCCCTCTCCTGGTTGTTTGGCTAGAATGAAGAGGATTTTTTGGGGGACTTTTTTGGCCTATTCTCATTAGTGTTCCTGTGTTGTTGGCATCTTCTGTCATGTAATTTCTTGTGTCCCTATGCACTCTATCTTCTTCTCTCCAACTTTCAGAGTGTTACAATATATATTTTATATATAAATCAATTTATATCAAATAGTGATTGATATTATATTAGCAGGAGGAATATGGAAAATTGTGTCTACTCTTTTTCCGAGGAACAGAAGTCACTGGCTTTTCTTTTATGATAGCAATATTTTCTCCTTTTATTTTGTTTTGTATCATTAGTCATGTTGAATATATTTGCTTCATAATGTGTATCCAATAGATTTATTACTGATTTGAGAGGAGAGTGGGAAGTTAGTCTGCTGTTTGCTAAACTGACTGCTGTTCAATGTACATAGGTCCTCATGTGTTTGTGAATTTGACTCAATTCAGTCAAGGTCACCTGAACTTTGGTTTTTCAAATGACCCCCGAATTTCAATGACGCTCTGGGTTCCTAATAGCTAATGTTGATTTTTCAGGTTAAAACTCTCTGACTGTGCAGAGAGTATAAATACAGACTCCAAACTCATTTGTGAGCAATCCCATGGTTATAATTTCCAAGAGGAAGCAATTGTTCTATCCATAGGCTAGGTCAGGAGGGTAGTTTGGTCTTTTCCTTGTACTTGATAGTACCCATAGGTATATATTTTGAGACTCCCAGATCAAAAAAAATTCAATTCTGCCGAATGCTCTTGCAAGACAGATTTTTCCCCTAATGTCCAAGCATACTGCCCATCATTTTCATGAACTGCAGTTTCTGTCAGTTTCCCCTCTCAGAGCATCTGTTTCAGATGCCATGAGTTCATTTATTTATTTTAAAGAATACATCTAGAATTCATAAGCAAAACCTGGCTAATAGAATCCAACTGTACGTTAAAAGGATTATCCATCATGACCAAGTGGGATTCATCCCTGGGATGCAAAGGTGGTTCAACATTCACAAATTGATCAGTGTGATAGATCATATCAACAAGAAAAAAGCCAAGAACCATATGATCCTCTCAATAGATGCAGAAAAATCATTTGACAAAATACAGCATCCTTTTCTGATTAAAACCCTTCAGAGTGTAGGGATAGAAGGTACATTCCTCAATCTCATAAAAACCATCTACGAAAAGCCTACAGCAAATATAATTCTCAATGGGGAAAAGCTGGAAGCCTTTCCCTTAAGATCAGGAACACGAAAAGGATGCCCACTCTTGCCTTCATTATTCAACATAGTACTAGAAGTCCTTGCAACAGCAATCAGACAACAAAAAAGGATAAAATGTATCCAAATCGGCAAAGAAGAAGTCAAACTCTCTCTCGTCGCAGATGACATGATACTCTATATGGAAAACCCAAAAGAATCCACTCCCAAACTATTAGAAGATATAGAGCAGTTCAGTAATGTGGTGGGATACAAAATCAATGCTCAGAAATCAGTTGCATTTCTATACATGAATAATGAGACTGAAGAAAGAGAAATTAGGGAATCCATTCCATTTACAATAGCACCAAAAATCATACGTTACCT
>NW_023253846.1:1068-12102 GCF_002007445.2 Ailuropoda melanoleuca | reverse complement strand
CGTTACCTTGGGAGTAATTTAATGAGAGATGTAAACAATCTATATTCCACAAACTACAAATCACTCTTGAAAGACATTGAGGAAGACACAAAAATATGGAAAAATATTCCATGCTCATGGATCAGAAGAATTAACATAGTTAAAATGTCCATGCTACCCAGAGGAATCTACACTTTCAGTGCTATCCCGATCAAAATACCAATGACATTTTTCAAAGAACTGGAACAAATAGCCCTTAAATTTGTATGGAACCAGAAAAGGCCCCGAATCTCCAAGGAACTGTTGAAAAGGAAAAACAAAGCTGGGGGCATCACAATGCCGGATTTCGAGCTGTACTACAAAGCTGTGATCACAAAGACAGCATGGTACTGGCACAAAAACAGACACATCGACCAATGGAACAGAATAGAGAACCCAGAATGGACCCTTGGCTCTTTGGGCAAGTAATCTTTGACAAAGCAGGAAAAAAACATCCAGTGTAAAAAAGACAGTCTCTTCAATAAATGGTGCTGGGAAAACTGGACAGCTACATGCAAAAGAATGAAACTTGACCACTCTCTCACACCATACACAAAAATAAACTCCAAATGGATGAAAGACCTCAATGTGAGACAGGAATCCATCAAAATTCTAGAGGAGAACATAGGCAACAACTTCTATGACATCGGCCAGAGCAACCTTTTTCACGACACATCGCCAAAGGCAAGAGAAATAAAAGATAAAATGAACTTATGGGACTTTATCAGGATAAAGAGCTTCTGCACAGCCAAGGAAACAGTCAAAAAAACTAAGAGACAGCCCACGGAATGGGAGAATATATTTGCAAAGGACACCACAGATAAAGGACTGGTATCCAAGATCTACAAAGAACTTCTCAAACTCAATACACGAGAAACAAATAAACAAATCATAAAATGGGCAGAAGATATGAACAGACACTTTTCCAATGAAGACATACAAATGGCTAACAGACACATGAAAAAATGTTCAAAATCATTAGCCATCAGGGAAATTCAAATCAAAACCACACTAAGATACCACCTTACACCAGTTAGAATAGCAAAAATTGACAAGGCAAGGAACAGCAATTGTTGGAGAGGATGTGGAGAAAGGGTGTACGTCCTACATTGTTGGTGGGAATGCAAGTTGGTACAGCCACTCTGGAAAACAGTGTGGAGGTCCCTTAAAAAGTTTAAAATTGAGGGGTGCCTGGGTGGCACAGCGGTTAAGCATCTGCCTTCGGCTCAGGGCATGATTCTGGCGTTATGGGATCGAGCCCCACATCGGGCTCTTCTGCTATGGGCCTGCTTCTTCCTCTCCCATCCGCCCTGCTTGTGTTCCCTATCTCGCTGGCTGTCTCTATCTCTGTCGTATAAATAAATAAAATCTAATAAAAAAAGTTAAAAATTAACTACCCTATGACCCAGCCACTGCACTACTGGGTATTTACCCCAAAGATACAGACATAGTGAAGAGAAGGGCCATATGCGCCCCAATGTTCATGGCAGCTCTGTCCACAATAGCTAAATCGTGGAAGGAGCTGAGATGCCCTCCAACAGATGACTGGATTAAGAAGATGTGGTCCATATATACAATGGAATATTATTCATCCATCAAAAAGAATGATTTCTCAACATTTGCTGCAACATGGATGGCACTGGAGGAGATAATGCTAAGTGAAATAAGTCAAGCAGAGAAAGACAATTATCATATGGTTTCACTCATCTATGGAACATAAGAACTAGGAAGATCAGTAGGAGAAGAAAGGGATAAAGAAAGGGGGGTAATCAGAGGGGGGAGTGAAGCATGAGAGACTATGGACTCTGAGAAACAAACTGAGGACTTCAGTGGGGAGGGCAGTGGGGGAATGGGATAGGCTGGTGAAGGGTAGTAAGGAGGGCACATATTGCATGGTGCACTGGGTGTTATGTGCAACTAATGAATCATCGAACTTTAGGTCAAAAACCAGGGATTTACTGTATGGTGACTAACATAATATAAAAATATTTTAAAAAATCGAATTCATAAGTTTTTTTGTAGGAGTTTCAGAGTTACCTAAATTTCAATATTGCCAGTAGTAGAGGTATGATCTTATTTTTCTAATCTACAGATATTTTGTGAGAATCAAATGAGATGGTAAAATGGTACAATTTATATGTTACATTGTGATCATTAAGTATGTTTGGCTTTCTCATTATCATCATCATCACCATCATGACACAGTCCTATAATAGTTTATTTTTTTAATTCTATGTTTCACAAAGGAATCAACAGAGTCTTGTAGAGTGGTAAAGTCATGATGGGAAAAATGAGTCAAAAATTGTTTAAAACATACTTGGTACTAAATCCTATTCCACACTACCGTTTCTTCTACACACAATACCATATTTTGCCTTTGGGGAATTGCTTTTCTTTCAAGTATTAGAAGTTAGAAATTGAAGGGCTTTTGTATCATTTCCTGATACATGCTGATTTGATTATGCTCTACTGATTTGCTGATTATGATTGCACTCGACTCACTTAATTTGTATGATGCATGACTTTCAGTCTTCTAATTGGTGACAGAGGGGTTAGACTGCAAGAATTAAATATTAAATAAGTGTGAAAATGTAGTCTTCCTTAAAAAGTCAAAAGAATTCTCGTTTTTAGATAGCTTCGAAAAAATGTATTCTGAATTATGTTTTGTTTGTTGGTATGGATTAGAGAGCATGAATTGCATAGAGATAGGTGAGAATATAGAGAACAAAACCATATATTTAGCACTGTTGATGAAAACGGTCTACTTATACGGGGAACAATATCCATTTTTGAGTGTAGTCATGGAACTTTGAATGTCAATTCTAAACTTTAATACACTGATATAAAGAAATACTGTGAGCTCAAGTTTTAGTATTTGTAGCATGGTTAATGTAAATATATGAATCGTACTTGGTTTCTGAGTTTGGGTAATGAGTTCTGCAACATAGTCTGTTTGCTCTTTGGTGCCTATGTTTGGATACTTTGTTGTGAGAGCTCAGATTGCAAAAAATACTTTCCCTATATGCAAAAAAAAAAAAAAACCCAATCTATTTAGCTTATTAATTCAAATAGAAATAGTTTGAATAGCAAAGAATATAAGTGTGGGTGTTTGTATACATTTACAGACAGAGACAGAGGCAGAATAAGGTATATAACCAGAAATGATAAAATTTATGATAATCCCTACCTCTAATTTGTGATACCAGATAAGATAACTGAAGAATAACTGCAAATCAATCACTATCCTGAAACTTTAAAATATGATTTAAATATTTTACATCACTTTAGTATTTTGTACATTTTCATATTAAGTTTCTTGAAAGAAGCATGGATTTGATGCACACATTTTATAGTAAAAGAAAAAGCTTCCTATAAATAATTTTAGTCTGAAATAAGAATTGTTTCATAAACAAAAAATAGGAAGTCCAATTCTGTTATCTAAGAGAGTTTGCTTATTGTTAGAGAATGCTAGAAAGAGGAAGAAAATGGTATTTCAGACAGACCGGTAGTTGACAGAGTAAGGTGCACTAACCTGGCTTTTATTGTAGGTGTTACTTAGCACAAGGAATAGCTGGGAGACTTTCAGAAACACACTTGTCGACTCCTTAGCTTTTGCATTGCTGATATTACCTCCTTATTTCTTAAGGCATAGATCATGGGGCTTAAAAGAGGGGTGAAAATAGTATAAAATATGGAGAGAACCATATCCACTGGGAGAATGCTAAAAGGCCAGGCATAAATGAAGATGCAGGGCCCAAAGAAGAGGGTCACCACAATGATATGGGCAGTCAGGGTGGCCCTTGCCTTGGCCATGCCTGCTGAAGGATGCCATTGCACGGTAACCAGGATGACCATGTAGGAGATCAGCAAGAGCACAGAGGAGCTCGTGGCCATTAGACCACTGTCTGAAAGCATCAGTACCTCAAGAGTAAAGGTATTGGTGCAGGCAAGTTTGATTACCAGGAGAAGGTCACAGAAGTAACTGTCCACTTTATTGGGGCCACAGAAAGGAAGGCTTACTGTGAACACCAACTGACTTAGTGAGTGCAAAACCCCGATGAGCCAGGAGCCCACCACAAGGCTTGTGCACTTGCGCAGACTCATGATTGCATAGTACAGGGGTCGGCATATGGCAACATATCTGTCATAAGCCATAGCCACAAGGAGCATCCTTTCACCACCAGCAAAGACATGCAGAAAGAATATCTGGGTCATACAGACATCAAAAGAGATGGTCTTGTGCTCCATAAGGAAATCAGTAATCATTTTGCGGGTGGCAGGGGTGGATAGACACACATCAATGAGGGAGTGGTTACTGAGTAGGAAGTACATGGGTGTGTGTAGTGCAGGTTCAGAGATAACAGTGAAGCACAATGAGGAGGTTACCCAGCACAACGGATACATAGAAAAGTGTAAAAAATGCAAAATAGAAAAGTTGTAGCTCTCGAGAACCTGAAAGACCATGCAGTATAAATTTAGTCACTCCTGATTTATTTCCTTGGTCCATGATTTCAAACTTGTGAGATGGGATCAGAAATGTTCCTGTCAATTGAAATGGAGAAAATATCATCCTCTTGTGACCATGAATGAGCAGACCTAAGCCTGGGGTATCAAATTCCATTCAGCATGCTTATGTATTTAGATCCTCATAAGCACACATATAAATGTTCTATGCAATCATTTGTTTTGTAATGACTCTATAACCTTGGATTTCATCTCTGAATCCCAGCATGATAGTCACGTTTGAAAACACAAGTTTACACATCACTTCCATGACTAAGGTCATGCCAATAATATTGTCATCTCCCTTCCATAGCTTCCATCTCATTTTACATCACTCCCTATAGGTAATCAATTTCACTTACTTCTGGTTTCTTCCTCCTGTTTGTGTTTTTGAAAAATAAAGAAAATATGTACATATTAAAAAAGTAAATCAATAAGTAAAATACTTGTTAATAGGAAACTTAAGGTCTAGTCGTACTGACAGTTTTCAAATGCTATTTCTTATGATTCCTAGTGACATGACCTTGGGGAAGTTAATTAAACTCTCTGTGCTTCAGTTTTTGCCTCTGTGAATTGGGAGAAATAATAGTATATGCCTCAAAGGATTATTATAAGGATGAAAGAGAGTTAAAATAGATGAACTATTTAGCATAGTTCCTGGCCCATAAGAGATGTTCAGTAGATGTTAGGTACTCTGCCTTTGCTCCCTCAATGATGAAAATATTTGCAGGTATAAACTAACATACTGCATAAATTATTAAAGTATGTACTCATCCTACTTAAGAGAACAGTTACTTCACACATGTTAATGGTGTCTATTTACATGTAAGTGTGTTACTATGTGAGTTAATATTTAATATCATGTTTTTATCTTTTTAATTAGAGAGTTCCTAATTTAGATTCTTTCTAAATTTCTCCTTCTCCTTTTCCCCTCCCCCACCTCTATCTCCCTCCCTCTTTCTCTCCCTCTCAAAAAAATTTTTTTAAATCATTAAAGACATTTATATTAAAAATATTCAATGCAAAAGAAAATAGTAAAGGAGAAGTAGAAGAATTTAAAAAAACATGAGACATAGAGAAAATAAAAAACAAAATGGCAGATATAAATCCAATAATATTAATACCAATTTTAAATGTGAATGCATTAAATAACCCAATCAAAAGACAGAGATTTCCAGACTGGATAAAAAGCAAAATAAGATACAGCTATATTCTGTTTAAAAGAGGCACATTGTAGATTGAAAGATAGAGATTGCAAGTAAATAATGGAAAATAATGTATCATGCAAACAACAACCACAGAAAAGCTGGAGTGAGTATACTAACATCAGACAAAATAGATTTTTTTAAGATTTTATTCATTTATTTATCAGAGAGAGAGAGCACAAGCAGAGGGAGAGACAGGCCGAGGGAGAAGTAGGCTCCCCACTGAGCAAGGAGCCCGATGCGGGACTCGATCCCATGACCTGGGATCATGAGCTGAGCCAAAGGCAGATGCTTAACCAACTGAGCCACCCAGGCACCCCAGTCAAAATAGACTTTAAAACAAAAATCTACTAGAGAAAACAAGAGACATTTTATAATAATAAAAGGGTCAATCCATCAGGAAGATATAACAATCATAAAGTCTATGAGCCCAATAACAGAGCACCATGTGCGTGAAGGAAAAAGTGACAACAATGAGGGAGGATGTAGACAACTCAACAGTAAAAGTTGGATCATAGTTGGAGACTTCAATACCTCACTTTCAATAATGGGTAGAACAACTAGGCAGAATATCAAGGAAAAGAAGACTCAAATAATACTCTAAACCAACTAGATCAAATAGATATCAGTAGAATAGTTCACCAAACAGCAGTATATATATTCTCAAGAGCATATGGCTCATTCTCCAGAATAGACCATATACTAGTCCATGAAACAAGTATCCATAAATAGATTGAAATAGTAAGAAATGTGTTCTCTGACCTTAATGGAATGAGGTTAAGAAATCAATTAAAAATACAAAAAGAAATTTGGTAAACTCACAAATATGTGGAAATTAAATACACTTCTAAATAATCAACTCAAAGAAATAATCAAAGGAGAATTATAATATTCTCTGAGGTGAATTAAAATGAAGACACAACATACCCAAACATGGGATATAGCTAAAGCAGCAGTGTTTACAGAGAAATTACAGCTGTAAACACATATATTTAAAAAAATAATAAAGATCTCCAATCAATAACCTAACCTTCCACCTTAAGACAGAGGAAAAAGAGACAAAACTTAATGCAAGGAAAAGTAACTAAATAACAAAGATTAGAGCAAAAAACGATGTACTAGAGAATAGTAAAATAATAGACGAAATGAATGAAACCAAAAGGTTCTTTGAAAAGAGCAACATAATTGACAACCCATTACCTAGACTGACAGAGAAAAGGAGATAAGAGTCAAATGACAAACATAAACTCAGCAAGGGTTACCACTACTGACCTTACAGAAATAAAAAAAGATTATAATAAATACTTTGAATAATTATATGTTAATAAATTACATAGGTGAAATGAACAAATTCCTAGAAATACACAAGCTACTTAAATTGGCTGGAGGACAAGTAATGTGAGTAGACCCCCCAAAAAAGAAAAAAAAAAAAAAAATGAGGAATGTGAAATAATTGAAATGCGATGCAAGAAATGACACTTTTTGTCAATAGTTCTCCATTGGTTGGTACTGGATTCCTGGTTAGCCTCTTTTTTGACCACTGTATTTTTAATTAGTGGTAATAAAAGGCACAAACCTTTCATAATTGGGGTTAAATTATGCCAGGTACAATTTTTGTATACAATTTTTAATTTGATAACATATATTTTGGGAAGTAGTATTATTCATTAACTGCTGTTGCTATCCCTGCCTTATCTCCAAAAATTCACCATTGCCCCTTGTGCTGGAACTTTAAAACTCAAATCTAAACCCCTAAACATTACACTACAATCCAGAGAGTCTTAGGTTAGTAACTGTATTTTACTCCTCTCTTCCTCTCCCTCTTTCCCTGATGCTGTATGCATTTTATCTACCGTTTCCTTCTCTCTATCCTTCTTGTATACCATCTGTTACATAGAGAGCCCCCAATATTTTGAAAGATGTGTTACAAATGTGAATTAAAAGAGAACTCGGGGGCTCCAAATTTTTGTAGACCTGAAGTAGGCTGAGGGAACTACTCAGCAGAAAACATAGGCCATTTCCTATGGAAAAAGAAAAATGATCCATAGGTTGGAGCCAAGAGCTGCCTAGATCAATGGATCAAGGAACTACCCCAGGGGAGGCAGAATTAAGCCCAAGTCAAGTAGTATTCCCTGACCCTGGAGTCAGGGAAATTGATGAAATGTACCCTGAAGTATTTCAAAAATGCTGTGGGCCAGCGTCTGCTGTGTCTCATTTCTCTTCTTTTTGCATTGCCACACCCATCACAATTAACTGATCATAGTCTCATCATTGTATGTTGAGTATGTGGAGAATATAGACCAGTTCAGAGATATCCTAAATATTAAGAGGATCTGCACCTATGGGGCCACATGTATATCTGGAGTGGATACAGAAGAAAAGATCATGCCATAATTACATGAGACTTTGGGGGTCTTGCAATTGAGTAGGCATGTTTTCTATGTGGGAGGAAAGTAAATAATCATGTCCAGAGAGTGGGTAGTGACATATTGAAAACAACCAGAATATTTCACATCTCCCTCAGGTAAGAAACTTTTTTTGCCTAACCCCTTGAATCTTTGTTGGCCTTGTAAATTGCTTTGCACAATGGAATGTGGCTATATGATTGTTGCCCGAGTTCCAGAGCTGAACCCTGCAGCTTTTACATCCCTCATGCATGTAAATAAGCTCAGGCTAGACTATTGGAAATTAGATACCATGTAGAAAGAGAAAGTCCCCAGCCATTTCAGTCACTCCAGCTGAGCACCAGATAACCCATCCTGGAGGTTCCAGCACCAGGCAAGTTCCCTAGTAAATTTAACTGTTTTGAGTTTATCCTGTAGACTGTGGCCTAAGTGTACTGCAATTTTCTGTTGTCAGCATGGTTATGTAAGAACTGCATTTCCCTTAATTCCCTTCCCTGCAGGTTTCTGGGTTAGTATTGTCTAAAAGGAGGTTTGTTTGAGATGTGAGTGGAGTCAGCATAAAGCAGTAGCCATAATGCTCTGATGATTATGGTTACGTTAGAAAACATGCAGATGCAGCAGACATGCCAACTGGTTCCTGCTTGTTTTGCTCTGTGACACTGCATCCCAGTTCCTTTTCTGGACTGCTGGATTTGAGGATCTATAGTAGCCACAGGCCATGACCAGATGCTTTGCTGCCTATGCACAGAAGTTACAGCCTCACATAATTTTTTTTAACAACACCCCTTTTATGACCCTACTTCATTGGCTATATGGGCTTGGTTTCTTAGATTGACTCATTGGTGTTGCCTTTGATTCTGCAACTCCTCATTTCATATTTTCACTTCTGCAGGTCCTTCTGCTGTTGTTCAAGGTCTGATTTCTATGATTAAATCCCTTATCCCATAATGCACAGTGGCTCTGCTTCCTAAACTGAACTCTGACTGATAGAGTCCCTAACCTAAGTAAAAACTAACAACCCAGATATATTCAAAGAAGTTTTTTTTAAAGAAGTGAGATTTTGATTTATTACTAAATTCTGTACCCCTTAGCTATTTCATTAGTTTCTTCAGCTTTGTTTTATTTTGGCTTGTGCTATATTCTTTTCCTAAATTTTGAGTTTGGAATTTAATTCATTATTTTTGATATGTGTTTAAAGCTATACATTTGCCTCTGATCATTATTTTAAATATTCTTTATAGATTCAGAAATGTCATATATTTATTATCTTGAATTTTAAGAATATCTCTAATTTTGATTTATAGTTTATTTATTAGCCACCAGGGTTTAATAGAAGATATTTTTAAAATATACATGGTTCATATCCTTTTTATTTTTTTAAAAAAATTTTCCAGCTTTACTGAGATATAATTGATACATAATATTATATAACTTTAAGGTATACAGCATGTTGATTTGATTCATTTATATATTGTAAAATGTTTACCACCACAGAGTTACCTAACCCCTCCATCACTTCATATAATTACCATTTATTCTTTAAATGAGAACATTTAAAATGTATTCTCTTAGCAACCTTCATGTATGTAAGACAGTATTGCTAACTATAATCACCACACTCTGCATTAGATCCACAAAACATATTTGTCTTATAACTGAAAGTTTGACCAGCATCTCCCCATTTCCTTCACTCTCCAGTCCCTGGTAACCATCATTCTATGCTCTGTTTCTGTAGGATCAACTTCTTGAGATTTCACATGTAAGTGATACCACGTAGCATTTTTCTTTCTCTGTCTGACTTATTTCACTTAGCCTAATGCTGTCAAGGTCCGCCCATGTTACTGCAACTGGCAGAATTTCCTTCTTCCTCATGGGTGAATAATATTCCTCTGTATGTATATGTATATGTTACCACATCTTCTTCATCCATTCATCTGTTGACTGATGCTTTGCTTGTTTCTATATCTTGGCTATTGTGAGTAATGCTACATTGAACATAGGAGTGCAGATATCTCTTAAAAATTCTGATTTCATTTCTTTTGGTTATCTTCTCAAAAGTGGGATTGCTGGATCATATATGATAGTTCTATTTTTGATTTCTTGAGGAACTTCCATACTGTCTTCCAAGTGACTGAATTAATTATATCACCACCAGTGGTGTGGTGTGCCAGAGTTCCTTTTTCTCTGCATCCTAGGCAACACTTCTGTCTTTTTTATGATAGCCATTCTAACAGGTGTGAGGTGGTTTTGGTTAGCATATTTTTGAAATTAGTGTTATCTCATTTAAAATTCACTACAAAAAACTGAGTATTTTTTCTGAAACTGAGTATGCTTTATATTTCTCATTACAAATGAGGAAATTAAAATGCAAAATAATTTGGTAAGTAGTAAAATCTTGCCCTGTGATGTGAACCCAGGCCTCCACATCTGACATCCAGTGTGCTTAATATTACACCAGCTGCATATAATATAGTTTCACTGAATTATTTCCTTTTACCTTATGAGTACAAGCTAAGCACAATGTAAATATTTCAAAATTTCTTGTTAATATAGAAATATTTAATAGTCATCTAAATTTTATTGGTTTTATTCTGATTATGTAGAGATATTAAAGACTTGATAACCACTTAACATCCTTATGTGTCAGATGTTTCCTCACTTTTCATTTCTCTTTTCTTCCCCTACTTCATAATGATTCCAGTGAATATTATAAAATCTAAACTCTCAACCATTCATTGATTTTATAATTTACAGTATAGATTTTTCTCCAAACAGGTAAACACAGCCCTCATCCTTAAAAATTAGTGGAGGAACTGAGAGATAACATTTGTAATTCCACGAATCAAATTAAAAGAGCTTACTTGACTTATCTTTGCTGTGGTCCAAGAAAAAAAATTATCCCT
>NW_023253846.1:0-688 GCF_002007445.2 Ailuropoda melanoleuca | reverse complement strand
ATGTGTGTTGGGCTTGTCACGCTTTCCTGGATTGTTGGCATCTTCCATGCTCTGAGTCAGTTAGCATTTACTGTGAATCTGCCCTTCTGTGGACCCAAGGAAGTGGACAGCTTCTTCTGTGACCTCCCCTTGGTGATCAAACTCACCTGTGTAGACACATACCTCCTGGGAGTGTTCATGATCTCAACCAGTGGCATGATTGCCCTGGTGTGTTTCATCCTCTTGGGGATTTCCTACATGATTTTCCTGGTCACTGTTCGGCAACTTTCCTCTGGTGGGTCCTCCAAAGTGCTCTCCACTTGCAGTGTCCACTTCACCATTGTGCCTCTTTTTTTTGGCCCGTGCATTTTCATCTATGTATGGCCTTTCACAACCTTCCCAATAGACAAAGTGCTCTCAGTATTTTATACCATTTTCACCCCCTCTTGAATCCAGCGATCTATACCCTTAGAAATAAAGATGTCAGGGATTCCATGAGAAAACTTAGCAGCCGCATCTTTAAGTCTAGGAAGACTGATCATTCCCCTTGATTTCCTCATACAAAAATGAAATACTTGTTCTGCATTTATCCTCCTCATTCAGTTGGTCAACAAAGTGATGCTACTGCAAGAAACTGGTAGTTCATGGCAGAACTATTTATGTAATCAGTCTCAGCAGTCACTGAGTTCTGGTCATGTTAATTGTTCCT
>NW_023253845.1:0-11143 GCF_002007445.2 Ailuropoda melanoleuca | reverse complement strand
ATAGGTTGGTTTTTCAGTCTGTTGATGGTGTCCTTTGCTGTGCAGAAGCTTTCTAGTGGGAAATTACTTCAGTATAATGAAAAGCATTTATGAAAAACCTACAGCTAACATCATACTCAATGGTGAAAAACAGAAATCTTTTCATCTAATATAGGAACAAGGCAAGACGCTCATTCTCTATTCAACGTAGTATGAAAATTCTAGCCAGAGAAATTAGGCAAGAAAAAGAAATTTAAAAACATCCAAATCAGAAAAGAAGAAGTAAAATTGCCCCTGTTTGCAAAGAATATGATCTTGTACATGGAAAACCCTAAAGACTTCATAAAAAAATTTTAGAACAAATAAATGCAGTAAATTTACAGAATACAAAATTAACATACAAAAATCAGGGGTACCTGGGTGGCTGAGTTGGTTAAGCGTCTGCCTTCTGCTCAGGTCATGATCCCAGAGTTCTGGGATTGAACCCCACATCAGCCTCCCTGCTCAGCAGAGAGCCTGCTGCTCCCTCTGCCCCTCACCCCGCTTGTGATCTCTCTCTCCTTCCCTCTCACTCTCTCTCAAATAAATAAATAAAATCTAAAAAAACTCAACTGTGTTTCTATACACTGACAATAAACTGTCCAAAAAGGACTTAGTAAAACAATTCCATCTACAATAGCACCAAGAGGAAGAAAATATTTAGGAATCAACTTAACTAAGGAGGTGGAAGCCTTGCCCACTGAA
This sequence comes from Ailuropoda melanoleuca, assembly GCF_002007445.2. NCBI lineage: Eukaryota > Metazoa > Chordata > Mammalia > Carnivora > Ursidae > Ailuropoda > Ailuropoda melanoleuca. The sequence goes on along the minus strand of NW_023253845.1, from coordinate 10,420 downwards.
ACCTACAAACATTAATGAAAGAAATTAAAGACACAAATAAATGGAAAAACATCCATGCTCATGGATTAGAAAAACTTAATATGTTAAAATGTCCATACTACACAAAGTGGTCTACAAATTCAGTGTTATTCTTATCAAAATCCAAATGGTTATTATTTTTTTTTACAGGAAAAAGAAAAAGAAATCCTAAAATTTGTATGAAACCAGAGGGGACCCCAAAAACCCAAAGCAATCTTGAGCCTGAATAACAAAGCTGGAAAAAGCATCACATTTCCTGATTTCAACTATATCACAAAGCTATAGTAATTAAAACAATATGGTACAGGCATAAAGACAGACATATAGACCAATGGAACTGAATCAATTCATTCCCAGAAATCAGTCCACGCATATATGGTCAACTGATCTTCAACAAGAGTGCCAAGAATACACAATGGAGACAGTCTTTTTAACAAATGGTATTGGGAAAACCGGAAATCAGTGTGCAAATGAATGAAATTGGACCCTTATCTTACACCATACACAAAAAAGTGACTCAAAATAGATTAAAGACTTAAATGTAAGCCATGAAATTATAAAATTTTGGAAGATAACATGGAAGAAAAGTTTCATGACATTAGTCTTGGCAAAGATGTCCTGCTTATGACACCAAAAGCATAGGCAATTAAAGCAAAAATAGACAAATGACATTCTCTATTACAGCTAAATAACTTAAAATACTGAAAATAACACTAAATATATGCCTACCCCTCCATAAGTAAAGCTGCTATAAGTATTTTTGTACTAGACTTTTGATGGACAGGTACACTCAGTAGTCTTGGGTATATACCTGTGTATACCTGAGAATATACCTTGTGTATACCTGTATATATTCCAGACTAATGAATATATGCTCCCCAAAATACTTGTACAAGAATGCTTGTAGCAACTTTATTCACAGTAGCACAAACTTGGAAACAATACAAATGCCCAATAATAATAGAATGACTTAGTAAATTATGGTCTATTCACACATACACATCAATAAAAATTATGAATATATTACTACATTTAAAACATGAATCAAGGGCGCCTGGGTGGCACAGCAGTTAGGCGTCTGCCTTCGGCTCAGGGCGTGATCCCGGTGTTATGGGATCGAGCCCCACATCGGGCTCTTCCGCTGTGAGCCTGCTTCTTCCTCTCCCACTCCCCCTGCTTGTGTTCCCTCTCTAGCTGGCTGTCTCTGTCTCTGTCGAATAAATAAATAAATAAAATCTTTAAAAAAAAAAAAAATAAAACATGAATCAATCTCATAGGCATAATGTTTAGTGAAAGAAGCCAAACATAAAAGAATTTGTATGGTATATTTACATTTATTTGGAATTCAAGTATTGTCAAAATTAATCTATGGTTTTGGAAGTCAGAAAAGTACTTGCCTTGTGGTGGTAGTCTTATTGATTTGACAGTGGCATGAGGAAGTCTCTAAGGGGCCAGAAGTCTTTCATAACTTAATCTAGTTAGTGATCATATAATTCATACTGATTTTTAAAATTCATCGAACTATATGCTTCTGACATATGCATATGTTTTTATAAAAATCTACTGAACTGTACACTATGAAATGTGCATTTTATTTTACATGTCTACATCTCAATTAAAAAAGATTAAACCCTCTCAATTAACTCATTACTAGTCCAGTACTAGCTTGAGTAATTTTGCAACCAGTTTTGACAAATGTGTTGAACTTTTGTTAAAAAATAAAACAAATTTAGAAAATAGGGCCAGAAAGATAAAAAGAAAAAAATTACTCGTGCCTAATTAGCATATTTAATTAACAACTCATATTGATGCTTAGCTCATAAGACCGTGAATTTGTATACACTTTCAGGGAGATGGGCAAATTTCCCAACCTATCATATTTTCTAATAGAAGCCTCAGGCTTTCTGGCTTTCTAAGTAATTAGGATAAAAGTTAATGTTTTTGTTAAATAATCAGTACATTATCTTGAAAAGCAGTTCAAGAAATGAATTTTTTGCTCTAAGCAAATACTGCCTTAAATATCACATTAGAAGTCCTTTTCTTCGGGTTCATTTTCTATCTTGTCATTACAGATATTGTCTAAAAATGGGGATGGCTGAAAAGTATAATTTTTTAACAGGGGTGCTGTGTATTTGATTAAGTGGTTATTTCGGGTGAAACACTGACAATGGCAGTTTACAAGCACACCTACAGTCCTCTTCCCAGCCGTGCATCACATAAAGGCAAATCTCGGTGGATTCTGCCACCAAGAGTGTAAGAACATCTGAAGTGTTTACGGACAAAAGGAACTGGGACTCTATCCAGGGGTTAAACATGAATGACCAGGAAGGTTCTAATGAGAACCTGAATGATTTTGAACCAAGTGAAAAATGGTCCTGTATCCTGAGTGTTTTAGGAGCCTCCCGAGCATAGCAGTAATTGACAGCCCTGTAACAAGCACCAGCCCACACAGAGGAATGAGTTCCCACAGCACCACAGCCCTCTGTGCCCTATCAGCAAATCCAAGAGGAGAAGGCAAATAATTGACATAGGAAAACAGACCAGATTGTTGGGGAAAGCTTGTATCTTTCAGGGGGTGGAAATGTTTGAAATGAGTCATAAAATTCTTGGAAAAGTTGTCTGGGAATAATTCTGCATCATGCTTGCCTAAAAAAAATTTATTATCAAATTTCATGGATGTACAATCCTTAAGAATTTCATTTTCTAAGAACAATGCCTCCTAAAAAAGAAAAACATACAGTAATGTCTTTTCAGAAAGGCAAACTTAAAGAACTGACTGAAAATTCTACTGAGAAAAATATCTAAAAGACAAAACACACATTTTATCACCCCCCCCTAAAAAAAGTCAAGTGCATGACAGGTCATTTTAAAAAGGGGAAGATAAGAGTTGCATACTTTCCTATAGAAAGAATTCACCCAGTTCATCTAAAGATTTTGAAGGGTAAAATGTCATGCCATTACCTACAGTTTAATTCTACCTGTGAACTGCTTATCTTTTTAATTTGGTATTTTTCCCAGAGAAAGTCTATTTGGGGGGGCTTTTTCTAATGCACTTTCCTTTCTTCATTGGCAAGTAGTCATGACTCAAAACAGGGGCAGAGGTCTAAAGACAGTAACAGAGGTAGAGCAAAACAAGTATGATAAAGACATTATCAGAAAGCTTGAAAGTCATGGTCCCAGCAAGCAACAGACAGCTCACCACAGCTGGGTTATAAAGGACGATTTACAAAAGTCTCTACAGGGCGTAGGGAAATCAGAAGAGATGGTGCTAATTGTCTTTCTCTGTTTAACTTATTTCACTTAGCATAATACCCTCCAGTTTCATCCATGCCGATGTAAATGGTAGGTATTCAACATTTTTGGTGGCTGAGGAATATTCCATTGTATATATGAAGCACATCTTCTTTATTCATTCATCTGTTGATGGCCATCTTGGCTCCTTCCACAGTTTGGCTATTGTGGACATTGCACTGGGTGTTATATGCAACTAATGAACCTTTGAACATTAAATAAAAAAGTAATGATGTACTATATGTTGGCTAATTGAATTTAAATTTTAAAGAAAGCAAATTGAAATGGTGCAGTACCTCCAGGTATGGTAACAGTAGAGAGCTACTACCACCCTCATTCCTAAGGGGCAAGGGGAGAGAGCAAAGGGGACAGCACGTGTAGCTGGCTATCCAATAGGAGTTGGTGGTGGAGAGAGGTGGCCAGCAGAGGGTGTACCAAGCCAATGCCTCACTCACTCTTCTTTCTCCTTCTAATGTCTTAGTTTCCACTGGAGGCCAGAGAAAGGAGCCTGTAGAAACAGTCCATACAAGATAGTTGCCTGGGGCACAGAAAAGGGCACAGAAAGGAGAGGGAATCTAGTGCATAAAGCAGACAAAAACCCAAACAAGGTCTATCAAAATAACACCACTGAGTGGTAGTTTATGAGAGCCTAGTGAAATTAAACACTCTGTGGAATTGCACAGAGGAAGAAATCTCCTGATTTGAGTAATTAAGGAACATTTCAAAAAGAAGGCATTGCTAAGGAATGCTGGCTGCCAGCAGTTGGGGGCAGGGGATGGGGAGTCATTGTTTAACAGGTGCAGGTGCAGTTTTGCAACTCTTTTGGAAAGAGTTCTGGAGATGGGTGGCACAACAATGTGAGTAGTTAATGCTAAGAACTATGCACTTAAATAATGGTTAAGGTGATAAATTTTGTGTTGTGCATACTTTATCACAATTAAAAAATATTTAAAGGAGGCAGTACATTTTAGTTGGATTTCATTAATATGGCAAAAGCTTTGCTAAGAAGAAATAAGGAGAAGGTGGAATAAAGTGCAATCCAAATATGAGACTTTCTGTTCAGAGCTGAAGGAAAAAATACAGGAACACTGGAGAACTAGCTACAAAATTTCAAAGCAATTGAGAAGAAAGTAAAACATGCTTTTCAAAAAATCAACCAACCAACCAACCAACCAAAAACTTTAATGGCACAGAGGGGTACGGGTTTCCATAATACAAGCAGTGTTTTGTATTAGTGCAAAAAGTAGAAATACTGAGCCTAAAGACTCTGAAAATATAAATTTATATATGGATTTCAGGTATAAATAACTTATGTTATTTAGTCAAGAATTAAACAAAATCTCTTAGGCAAATGCATTAGTTTCCTATGTCTGTTGTACTAAATCACCACAAATTTGGGGGCTTAACACAACACAGATTTATTATTTTATAATTTTAAAAGTCAGAAATCAAAAATGAGACTCAACTGGACCAAAATTGAGATATTCTTTCTGGAGGCTCTAGGAGAGAATTCATTCCCTTCCCCAGTTTCTAGGGGCCACCTACATTTCTCATTTCATGACCCCCTTCCTTCTTCAAAGCCAGAAATGGCTGGTTGAATCTTTCTTACATCACATCACTGTGACACCAATACTTCCACCTCCATCTTCCATATTTTAAGGGCACTTGAGAGGAAATTGGGCCCACCCAAATAATCCAGGATATTCTCTCTCTTTTTTTAAATTTTATTTATTTATTCAACAGAGATAGAGACAGCCAGCGAGAGAGGGAACACAAGCAGGGGGAGTGGGAGAGGAAGAAGCAGGCTCATAGCAGAGGAGCCTGACGTGGGGCTCGATCCCATAATGCCGGGATCACGCCCTGAGCCGAAGGCAGATGCTTAACCACTGTGCCACCCAGGAGCCCCCAGGATAATCTCTTTACTTTAAGGTCAGTTGATTAGCAACCCAAGTGTAATTCTACCTGCAGCCTTTTTTCCTTTGCCCTGTAACATAACATACTCACAGATTCTAGGGATTATGTTGTGGACGTCTTTGGGAGGCCATCATTCTGCCTACCAGAGCAAAATTAAACAAGAAAGTATTAATTTATCTTACTTCTCTAAATGTTTTGTCAGTGAGGTGTTTATCTAAACATAGCTACAGTTTCACTGTCTATATGAATTATTCTAGAGTCAGTAAATACATCAGAGAGGGTGGAAAAGAATAAAAATGGAATTTCTTTATCACTCAAGATGACTAGTTGAAATTTAATCAGAAATCAAGCTCCCTTAGTTTTCAGTTTTAAAAGAATTGTTAAATCTGCTCCACATGTATTTTTTCTATCAACAAGAACAAAAAGAAATGATAAAGAACATGCCTCAGTATGGTTGTTGACAGATGAGTCTTTAAAAGTTAGAAAAATGTATGATTGTATCTGCCTACCAGATGGGCCCTGTGCTATTACACTACTGTCTTACAGTTGGATAGAGCTTCAAAGTTATAACAGTTTTGCATGCCTTTTTTTACCTCATTCTTTCTATAAGTTGGGAGATTTGGCAGCACTAAGATAAGTTTCTGAGGAGGGAAAAAAGGTTTGCCTCCTAATAGATTGTCTCCTGTAAAATTATTGTTGCCTTATTACTAAAATAAGGCCTTCAGATTCAATCATTTTTTAAAGATTTATTTATTATTTTAGAGAGAGGGAGCGTGAATGTGCTGGGGTTAGGGTGGGGGGGCAGAGGGAAAGAAAGAATCTCAAGCAGACTCCCTGCTGAGTTTGAGCCTGACTTGGGGCTCCATCTCATGACCCTGAAATCATGATCTGAGCCAAAATCAAGTCAGACACTTAACCAACCGAGCCACTGAGGCATTCCCAAATTTAATCATTTTGAAATAAAATTGCAAAAGTGTATTCATAAGAATTCTCAGACAGGGGCACCTGGGTTGCTCAGTTGGTTGGGCTCTTGATTTTGGCTCAGGTCATGATCTCAGGGTTGTGGGATCAAGCCCTGCATTGGGCTCCATGCTGTGTGTGGAGCCTGCTTGGGATTCTCTCTCCCTCTGCCCCTCACCCACTCCTGCACATGCACTTTCTCTCTCTCTCTCTAAAAAAATAAAAATAAGATAAAAAGAATTCAGAGAAAGTCTGTGACTGAAAGCAGTGCTTTAATAAGTCTATTGGGGTGGGTAGTGAGATCCTCACACTTTGAGAAACAATGGAGTGTAAGCCAAGGAAACAGTCAAAAAAACTAAGAGACAGCCCATGGAATGGGAGAAGATATTTGAAAAGGACACTACAGATAAAGGACTGGTATCCAAGATCTACAAAGAACTTCTCAAACTCAATACACGAGAAACAAATAAACAAATCATAAAATGGGCAGAAGATATGAACAGACACTTTTCCAATGAAGACATACAAATGGCTAACAGACACATGAAAAAATGTTCAAAATCATTAGCCATCAGGGAAATTCAAATCAAAACCACACTGAGATACCACCTTACGCCAGTTAGAATGGCAAAGATAGACAAGGCAAGAAACAACAATTGTTGGAGAGGATGTGGAGAAAGGGGATCCCTCCTACATTGTTGGTGGGAATGCAAGTTGGTACAGCCACTCTGGAAAACAGTGTGGAGGTCCCTTAAAAAGTTAAAAATTGAACTACCCTATGACCCAGCCATTGCACTACTGGGTGTTTACCCCAAAGATACAGACGTAGTGAAGAGAAGGGCCATATGCACCCCAATGTTCATAGCAGCTGTGTCCACAATAGCTAAATCTTGGAAGGAGCCGAGATGCCCTTCAACAGATGACTGGATTAAGAAGCTGTGGTCCATATATACAATGGAATATTACTCAGCTATCAGAAAGAACGAATTCTCAACATTTGCTGCAACATGGACGGCACTGGAGGAGATAATGCTAAGTGAAATAAGTCAAGCAGAGAAAGACAATTATCATATGATTTCTCTCATCTATGGAACATAAGAACTAGGATGATCGGTAGGGGAAGAAAGGGATAAAGAAAAGGGGGGTAATCAGAAGGGGGAATGAAACATGAGAGACTATGGACTATGAGAAACAAACTGAAGACTTCAGAGGGGGAGGGGGTGGGGGAATGGGATAGACTGGTGATGGGTAGTAAGGAGGGCATGTATTGCATGGTGCACTGGGTGTTATACGCAACTAATGAAACATCGAACTTTACATCGGAATCCGGGGATGTACTGTATGGTGATTAACATAATATAAGAAAAAAATCATTAAAAAAAAAACAATGGAGTGTATAACGTTAATGGTGGCTAATTTCTAACCTCAATCAATTCTACAGAGTTCACTAATGTTTGTTTGATATTGTGATTTATTTGTTGGAAACCAAAACAGGTGTAGATGCTTTGGTTAAAGTTTTCTTAAGAATAAAAGAACAGATAACAAACTTGGAGACAAAAAAGAAGATACTAACCTTTAGTAGTTCAGGGGTAAGGGGATATGTGACTTTCAGATTACAGTTCAGAGAACAAAACCAATGAATCCAGCCTCCTCTTAGAAAAGAAATAGGAAATAGTATCCCAATATATGGATAATTTAAGGCAGGATATGATTGAGTTATTTAAGGATAGGCAAGTAGCAAGAGTGGGCATCCTTGTTGTATTCCTGATCTTGAGGGAAAGGCTCTCAGCTTTCCCCACTGAGAATGATATTTACCACTATTGTTCAACATAGTACTAGAAGTCCTAGCAACAGCAATCAGACAACAGAAAGAAATAAAAGGTATTCAAATTGGAAAAGAAGTCAAACTCTTTCTCTTTGCAGATGACATACTTTACACATGGAAAATCCAAAAGACTCCACCCCCAGACTACTAGAACTTATACAGCAATTCAGTAATGTGGCGGGATAAAAAAATCAATGCTCATNAACTTATAGAGCAATTCAGTAATGTGGCGGGATACAAAATCAATGCTCAGAAATCAGTTGCATTTCTATACACGAACAGTGACACTGAAGAAAGAGAAATTAAGGAATTGATTCCATTTACAATAGCACCAAAAACTATAAGATATCTTGGAATAAATCTAACCAAAGAGGTAAAGGATCTATATTCTAGAAACTAAAGAAAACTTATGAAAGAAATTGAAAAAGACACAAAAAGATGGAAAAACATTCCATGCTCATAGATCATAAGAATAAACATTGTTAAAATGTCTATGCTACCCAGAGCAATCTATACTTTCAACGTCATCCTGATCAAAATACCAATGCCATTTTTCAAAGTGCTAGAACAGACAATCCTAAAATTCATGTGGAACCAGAAAAGACCCTGAATCATCAAGGAAATGTTGAAAAAGAAAAACTAAGCTGGGGCATCATGTTGCCTGATTTCAAGCTATATTACAAAGTTGTGATCACCAAGACAGTATGGTACTGGCACAAAAACAGACACACAGATCAATGGAAGAGAATAGAGAGCCCAGATATGGACCCTCAACTCAATGGTCAACTAATCTTCGACAAAGCAGAAAAAAACATCCAATGGAAAAAAAAGTCTCTTCAATTNAGTCTCTTCAATTAATGTTGCTGGGAAAATTGGACAGCTATATACAGAAGAATGAAACTCGACCATTCTCTTACACCATACACAAAGATAAACTTCAACTGGATGAAAGACCTCAATGTAAGACAGGAATCCATCAAAATCACAGAAGAGAAAATAGGTAATAACGTCTTCGAGATTGGTCACAGCAACTTCTTTCAAGACACGTCTCCAAACACAAGGGAAACAAAAGTGAAAATGAACTTTGGGACTTCATCAAAATAAAAAGCTTCACACAGCAAAGGAAACAGTCAACAAAACTAAGAGGCAGCCCATGGAATGGGAGAAGATATTTGCAGATGACACTACAGATAAAGGGCTGGTATCCAAGATCTATAAAGAACTTCTCAAACTCAACACCCAAAAAGCCAAATAATCAAGTCAAAAAATGGGCAGAAGACACAAACAGACACTTCTCCAAAGAAGACATGAATGGCTAACAGACACATGAAAGAATGTTCAACATCATTAGCCATGAGGGAAATTCAAATCAAAACCACATTGAGATACAACCTTATGCCAGTTAGAATGGCAAAATTGACAAGGCAAGAAACAACAAATGTTGGAGAGGTTGTGGAGAAAGGGGAACCTTCTTACACTCTTGGTGGGAATGCAAATTGGTACAGCCACTTCGGAAAGCAGTGTGAAGGTTCCTCAAAAAGTTAAAAATAGAGCTACCTTATGATTCAGCAATTGCACTACTGGGTATTTACCCCAAAGATACAGATGTAGTGAAAAGAAGGGCCATATGCACCTCAATGTTCACAGCAGCAATATCCACAATAGCCAATCTGTGGAAGGAGCCAAGGTGCCCTTCAACAGATGAATGGCTAAAGAAGATATGGTTCATATATACAATGCAATATTACTCAGCCATCAGAAAGAACAATTACCCAACATTTGCATCAATATGGATGGAACTGGAGGAGATTATACTAAATGAAATAAGTCAAGCAAAGAGAGACAATTATCGTATGGTTTCACTTATTTGTGGATCATAAGGAATAGCAGGGAGGACATTAGGAGAAGGAATGGGAAAATGAAGAGGGGGAATCAGGGGGGGTTATGAACCATGAAAGAGTATGGACTCTGGGAAGCAATCTGAGGGTTTTAGAGGAGAAGCAGGTGGGGGGATGGGTTGTCCTGGTGATAGGTATTAAGGAGGGCATGTGTGGCATGGAGCACTGGGTGTTACAAGGAAACAATGAATCATGGACCACTAAATCAAAAACTAATGATGTACTGTATGGTGACTAACATAACATAATAAAAATAATTTAAAAACAAGGATAGACAAGTAATTCAGGCAATTTTTATTCAACAAACTTTTGGCAAGGTCATATGTTTTCTTCCCAATTCATGTCTCATTTAGCTATATCAAAGTCATTCAATAGCCTAACCTTGACTGAAATTATCTAGTTTGTAGAAATTAGTGTGAAGAAAATCATGAAAAGTAGTCAGATAGTCTTCAAATACATTTTCACTCATTAATTAAATAAGGATACATTAATTATCTAATGTGTTCAACATAGC
>NW_023253844.1:0-2396 GCF_002007445.2 Ailuropoda melanoleuca | reverse complement strand
TTAAATGACTAATGGTATGCAAGTGCCCTTCCCACCTATGGCTGATTTTAGGGAAAAAAAATATATATATATATATAGGCAAATACTATAGATTTAAAAAAGAAGCATGGTGGTTTTATGGAAGAAGTATGTCATGTGACTCACTGAGACATGGTTTCTAGTCTGGACTCAGCTGTAAATTACTCTAAGCTGCAAGTTTCTGTAAGCTCTGCCTTCTGATGTCTAAAAGGAGGGGTGGTCTGGATGCTTGACGATTTTCCTACTCCAACATTTTAGGCTAGCATTTTCTTTCCTTTTTTTTTTTTTTTAAAGATTTTATTTATTCATTTGAGAGGGAGAGAAGGAGAGAGAGCAAAGCAGGGGGAAGGACAGAGGGAGAAGCAGAGTCCCAATGAGCAGGGAGCCTGACTCAGGGCTCCATCTCAGGACTCTGAGATATGACCTGAGTTGAGATCAAGAGTTAGACACTTAACTGACTGAGCCACCCAGGCGCCCCTAGACTAGCATTTTGAAAATGATTACTACCACATATAAGTAAGATAATATCGAGAGAGGCAATCCATTCACAAAAATTTTAAAACCTTACTTATAATATTTGTTAGCAAGACTTTGAAACCAATTAATAAAACAGTAACACGGAAATGGGCTCTGCTTTTAACTCATCTAATCTACATATTTTATAAGTAACCTCTGATATGTACGAATTGATTTTAAATTTTAAAAAGATTAAAGGCTTATCTGATTAACATGGTAATCTCTAGAATTGTCTCCATACTATNTTATAATATTTGTTAGCAAGACTTTGAAACCAATTAATAAAACAGTAACACGGAAATGGGCTCTGCTTTTAACTCATCTAATCTACATATTTTATAAGTAACCTCTGATATGTACGAATTGATTTTAAATTTTAAAAAGATTAAAGGCTTATCTGATTAACATGGTAATCTCTAGAATTGTCTCCATACAGTCCACCATCAACCATACAGTAAACATTTGGGATATATCTAAAATATGAACATGTCTTTAACAGCAAAAATTCTGAGCTGCTCTGATCTAATTATATAATACTTTTTTTTTAATGGACTACTAAAAAATAAAAATAAATAAAAATGGACTACTAAGGGGTGCCTGGCTGGCTCAGTCAGAGGGCACTGGACTCTTGATCTCTGGGTCGGGAGTTTGAGCTCCAAGCTGGGTGTAGAGATTACTTAAAAAAAAAAAAAAAGGATCAACTAAGATATGATATAAGTAATCACACCAGTTTATCTGAAGTATCCGTTTGCAGAATGATAGTTTATATTCTTTCATTAGCCAAAAGACCAGTAACCATACCACAGTTCACATCTCCACTACAGTGTTTTGTTTTTTTATGTCAGAGTCTCATAGGAAATTGTATTCTTCCCTGATTTTCAGGGGTAATAAAAGCACATATGAATGTGTATTTTAAGGAGGACACTGACACCAGTCTACAAATTTGTTACATATTGAGCCTCTCAAAAGAAAAAACATCAAGTCAACACTCTCTGTGTCCTATCCACCTGCCAATGACTATTTGCCAGACAAAATATTCATACTTATTGAATCAAATAAGAATATGAATCAAAATATTCAAATATGAATATTTTGCCAGACAAAATATTCATACTTACTGATTATTGATCAAATCAATAATTAACATTCCCAAACACCATAACACTTTATAGGCTGTATAGCCTTACTCCTTCTTTCATCCTGACTTATACCAACACCATTTTTTAAAAAATAATTAATTAAGTACATTAAGCCTATTTGCTGCTCTAACAGCATCAAAATTCTGAACAAAACTTAAGCCTTGGGTTTGTCTTTACGAAATATTCATTGCCCACCTTCCTAATGGGAAGACAGGAAGAAGCAGACAAATTAAAGTTCTTACTGATCTGACTGCAGTCGACCAAACTTTTCGTTTCTATCACCCTATTAGATATTACCATTCACTGATTATTAATCGAAAATATTTGTAAACTGCAAAACTTTCTTCAGTCTTTTGGACCTGCCTGTTCATAACAAGATGGTTTCCATGCTTTTTAAAGATGTCTAGTAAGAAAGGCCAAGAAAAACATCTGGCAAATGTACTTACCAAAGATAAATAAATAAATAAATGAGACACAAAAACAGAACAGTAACAACAACCACAAAAGCAAAGCTTTTGTTCCAAAATAGAGCCCTCCCGCCCCTGGGTAAGCCCCCTGGCACATAGCATAAAGGGGCGGAGGCTGGTGGCAGGTAGCAAGCAGGACCGCCTACAGAGAGTGCTTAGAGCTGCGGGCACTGGGGGCGCTGACGGAGGCCGCCGCCTCTAGCAGGACCTCCTGAGCACAGAAGCCCCAGGCCTGGACACCACGCCTTTCCCATCT
>NW_023253843.1:0-2376 GCF_002007445.2 Ailuropoda melanoleuca | reverse complement strand
AGGACCCTGAGATCATGACCTGAGCCAAAGGCAGACACTTAACCGACTGAGCCACCCAGGCGCCCCTCATCCTTTTTATTGTATTCTTAGCCGATTTTTTTCTCTTTTAAGATCTGTAACTCCCTGAAGAAAGATATTTTTAATTTTGAGGTCTTACGAATAGAGATTATTCAGGAATATACACTACATTTCGTATCCCAATTTTATAATATGAAAAAAAGTTAATATGGAAAAGGAAGCAGCAAATCAGTTTGAAGATGTACATGAACTTACCGGTGAACATATCCTTCCTTTTGTATCCTATTTTTCTACCTTTTACTCTTTCACATTTCCTTTTTTTTTTTTTTTTAATTATGGAAAACTTCAAACTGAAGAGAGGGTGTAGTATAAGGAACCCTCAAGTATTCTCCAGGCTGCAGTAATNTCAAGTATTCTCCAGGCTGCAGTAATTATCAAATAATTGGTAATCCATATTATTTTATCTGCCTTATTAAACTGTCTCCTGCCCCTTTCTTGTCCCAGCACAACTAGATTGTTTTGCAGCGAATTCCAGACATTGTATTATTTAATTGGTAAATACATTCATCATCTGTAAAGAAAAAATCTTACTCTTTTTCCTTCTCTCTTTTTAAGAAAGATTTATTTATTTATTGGAGAAAGAGAGAGAGAGAGAGCGCGTGAATGTGTGCATGGTGGGGAGAGGCAGAGGGAGAGGGAGAGAGAATCTCAGGTAGACTCTGCACTGAGCGCAGAGCCTGATGCAGGGCTCCATCTCACCACCCTGAGATCATGACCTGAGCCAAAATCAAGAGTCAGATGCTTAACTGAGCCACCCACGTGCCCCTTTCCTTCTCTTTGTGGGCTTAAAGGAAAAGAGAGAGTAAAAGAGAAACCAACCCAAATACCATTGTCATACCTAAAATAAAATTAATAGATTTTCTTACTACCAGCAAAGACCCTGTCAGTCTCAAAACTTCCAAAGTTGATGCTCTTTTTTCTTCTCCCTCTCCTGCTCATCCCCACCATCATTGGTTCCTTTGAATCAGGACCCAAAGGAGGGCCACACATTACTTTTGGTTGACATGTCTGTACCACAGCACTAGTGATGTTTCCAGGTGGGCCATCAGACTCACAAGACTCACGTGACTTGAATACTGCTTTTATTCTGATGCATAGAAGGAGCAAGGGCGGGAGACATAGCAGTTCCAGCATCTTCATGTACCGTAATATACAGCTTCTTTTAGCCCTCACCTGCCATGGTCCAGAGCCAAGATGTGTGGATGCCAGCCTGATACAGTGAGGGCCCAGCCTTGATTTTTCAGTAATTTTTAGACCATTCTATTAAGTAGTACCAAGGCCTACATACCATTTCAGTGAAGCGGACGTTCTGCATTTATCTGAATGCTGATGTTTTGAAGGAAGCAAGTGTGAGCAGAGGGACACCGAGGTCATGCACAGGGAAGTCTGTATCAGCTCAGGCCAATGTTAACTATTCACAAGGCTCTTAAGTATTTTTTCACCTGTTATTTGTTTTTTCTCTTTCTCTTTCTTTGTCTCTCTCTTTTTTTTTAACAGTTGTTCTTAGGAGACCATTTCACCTGTCCTAGATTCTTGTATTCCATATTTTGCTTATTGCGCCCTCACAGTGTTATTTAATATGTTTCTTTATCCTGAGTTTCTGCTGTAAAGTGGAAATTAGATCTAGAGTTCAGAATTTTGGCTAGAATACTTAATAGCAGGTGGTGCATATTACTTGTTGCATCACATCAGAATGTTCATGTCCAGTTATCTTACTTCTGTTAACCTGTGCTATTTGAGTTCATTTGGACTGCTGTAATAAAATAGAATGGACTGGCTAGTTTATACATAACAGAAATTTGTTGCTCATGGCTCACGAGGCTGGGAAATCCAAGGTCAAGGCACCAACCAGCATGGTCACCTAGTAGTGGGGGCCTTCCTCCTGGGTCATGGCAGTTGGCTTCTCCACATGGTGGAAAGCTCAAAGGGATCTCTCTGGGGCCTCAATATCAGACTGATTTCAGTTCTACGGGCTCCAGTTGCTTTCATTTCCTCTTTGGTAAATATCTAGGAGTGCAATGGGCTGAGCAGATTGTACCATTCTATATTTCCACTAGCATTTGTGATAGGTCCAGTTGCTCTCTATTGTTGCCAACACTTCATATAGTCACTGTTAGCTATTGTAGCATGTATATAATTATATCTCAGTGGTTTTAATTTTGATTTCTCGAATGACTGGTGATGTTGAATATGTATATATCTTTTTAGGTCAAGTGCCTACTCACATCTTTTGTCCTTTCTTACTAGCTTAGTTGGCATACTATTTAGTTATATATATATATATATATATATATATAA
>NW_023253842.1:0-7621 GCF_002007445.2 Ailuropoda melanoleuca | reverse complement strand
TGCTCTTGTTCCTCATATATTGAATTATTTATTTACATTTCACTCCAGAGATAGCTTTTATACCTGCTAAAATTAAAGTCCACAGTTGCATTAGGGCGGCTGTCACTCTGTCCATCAATTTTCCTGGAGTCACCTGAGTGCTGTGCAGAGACTGGCCTCCCCCCAGCATCCTCACATCTCAGGACATCACGTCAGAGGAGCAGCAGGAAACACAAGTAAGGAAATATTTCTCCTCTAATTTCACACGATGGGGTTGACCCAACATCATTTTCTCTGCGGAGATGACCACAGAAGTATGTGGTCCTCACAAGCCTACAGTCTGCAAGACATCTCCTGAAAGCCCTTCTGCCACCATCCTGTACCTCTTCTAAGCACACCTAACTACCCAAGAGAATGACAGACTTGTCCTGTCCTCTCTTCTACAGCTGTGAGGACAGCCAGCCCTGTGCATGGAACGTAAGATCTTCTTAATCCTGAAAGCTCGTAAATACTGGTATCGATTTTAAAAAATCAGTCTCACACAGGTTGACAAAACCTTCACTGTCATTTTGGTGAAAACTGAAGTGACCCTTTTAATATCCTGCTTTTCTATAGGGAATAGTTGCCAAACCAGAGAAAAATACTTAGGAAGACCGCACTGAAGTTCAACAGAATGTATAAAGTAGAGCTAAACTCGCTAATGGCATAACTCACATATTTGCAGAAGATTGGAACTTAAAATATTTTTTATCAGATCCACTAAAAGCCCCCCAGAAAAAACTTTTTAAGAATTACAAATCTCTACTCACTAATTTTTCTAAATACATTCTCTGGTGGGGAAGCGTTTACTACTGCTTAAAAATGACACCTGAGATGAAATAAAAATATACTTCTGAAACAGAAATCAACTCACAAATTTTTTTCACTTGAATTGATACCCATTTTATAAATGGAAAAACTGAGTGAGAAAATTCATATGACTGTTTCTAAAGTGATTTGTGAATGGAGCAAGAAATAGAATGATTTTTCCCTAACTTCAATTCGAACATCTGATTCGAGGTTTGTTGGCACCCATCCTCTTGTAAAAATCTGCAGCGACCGAAATGTTTATTTATGCACACATTGTAAGAAAGATTCTAACTAAAGTCTAAAGAACATTTTTTTTTTTTCAAAAAGTTTCTCTGTACATTTCAAGTCTCCAGCATCATGTCTGGATTTCTTTTTTTCTTTCTCTTTATTCTTTTCTCTTTTTCCTTGAGATTCTCGCAGGGGGAAAAAGAGGGAAAACGAGATTTCATCAGAGGACAGTTCTGACCTAGAAAGAGGGAAAGAAGACCTTTAACGTAAAGAACATCTGAGACAGATGTTTAAAAGCGGGGGTGAAGGGATATTACTATGCTATTTTTCTTCATGTGATTATAAAGAAAAAGTTACCAAGTTTTTTGTGGCTTGAACAAGGATAGGATTTTCTTATAAGGTTCTGAAAGGTTTTACAGTTGAAAAGTAATGTGAAAAACAATAACTTCTGGCACTAAATGATTGTTATAAGGCTCACCACCTTCAATAAAAAGATGCTTCTGCTCAATTTCTAGTCACATCAAATTCTCATTATAAGCAGTTAAATCCCATCTCTCCAAGAGCCAGACTGTATCAAAAGTAGCAGCTTTATGCATTAAGGTTTGTAACACACACTTACATCCCATATATCCCAGGTCACAAAGCAAATTCTATGACTTTTTCCCCTTGGTGAATGACAGGCTTGGATGCTAAGCTTCAGTGAGGCCACAAACAGGGAAGCACGGTGACCAAGGTGTCCTCAAAAATAAGAAAGAAATTATGTTGCTTCTTGGAAACAGAAATGTCCAGTTCCCAACTCCTTGCATAAAATCCATTTCTGTGTTAAAGAAAAAAAATTAAAGATTGCTGAGAGTTTAATTCAGAATCCATGAGGAGGAAAATTAGAGAAGCAATAAGGCCAAAAANAAGGCCAAAAAAAAAAAAAAAAAGTCCCTAGGGTAGAAAACTCAAAAGCCCACTTAATAATTTCCATGCCCTTCTTGCGTCTCATGTTATTTGCAAATATCAGATACTGCTAGATTTCCTTCTAAGGTCCGGTGAGGAAATGAAATTAAATGCCAATAAAGTTAAATGCCAATAAAGTTAAAGGTCCCAGACTAACCATGGAAATCAGGACAGGAAGGCACAGACTCTAATAATGAATGCTAGGGTTCAGAGCACGAGCTCTAAGTCAGAGCATAACCCACCCTACCAGGGAAGAGGCCAACAGACTTGACCTTGGATGGTTTTGCCCTTTAAGGAAAGCTCTTTTTAGCAGTAAAGAACCCCTCTAGTAGGCAGAAAGATGAAAATCACTTTCAAAACAGAAAATAGGTCAACTGATATGACAGAATGAAAGCTAGGTATTGTGCATGTTTTAAGGCAGTAAGCTGAAAATGAAAGGTAACATTCAAGGATACAAGGATGGCATGTTTTCTGATTGGCAGCATGTCCACTCTCAGAGTCTGTAGTTTGCTGTGCCTGGGAATGTTGGCTTCATTTGAAGACTTAACCAAATCCAAGTAATTAACTAAATGGTACATGCTTATTCATATTGCTCATGAATAGATGCAAAGGTTCGGTACTCTGGAACAGGCTAACTGAACAGAAATTAGGTGACAGAGCTAGAAAAGAAACAGTAACATTTGGCAATGGAATGGTTTGAAGATAAAATGAAATAAGGGTATTTACAAAGTGAGAGCGATGGTAGTGATAAAATATTAGAATCCAGTTTAAAGTTATATTATAAATGACAATTATGAATTTAGATACATTAGACCCATGCAGTAGATTGCAAAAATGGCCATAATACTTTGTAGTGCCTCTGACCAAGGCATGAAGGCTATTTGCCCATTACGAATTGGGGCTGGTGTGGTCATTTGCTTTGGCTAGTAAGAAGTGGCAAAAACGATTTTGTGCCAGTTCCGAGAATAATACTCAAAAGAACTTTCAGTTTTTCTTCCCACCTCCTTCTCCCACTCTTTCTCTCTCTCTGTCTCTCTCCTAGAACCTGCTGCCTCCATCTGAACACGCCTCAAGCCTGGTCGGTCTAGGCTTCTACAGGATGAAGGAGTCGCTGCAAATTGTCACTGCGCCAGCCCACAATCAGCCCGCCGAAGCCCCCTGAAGCAAAGCTGCCCAGCTGGCCAGCAGCTGACCACAGACAGGTAAGGAGCCCAAATTGTATCAGCAGAACTGCCCAACTGATCCCAGGCCAAACTGTCAACCCACAGAATTAGAAGTTAAATAAGTTGTTATGTAAAGCCTCCAAGTTTTGTGGTGATTTGTTATGCAATAAAAATAATGGAGAGAATCCATACATTCTAAGAAGCTTCATATAAGTCTATTATTAAACTCAATTTGTCAAACCTTTATTGAGTATTAACTACGTGACAGGCATGATGACAGAGCTCAGCAGTAACACACTCAGGAGGCAGAGCTGGGCGGGAGAGGCCAGGCAGGCTTGCAACAATCTGAAGACTTTTAATATATTTATGAGTGGGTCAGGTGAAGTAAGCAGGGAGAAGTATTTTAGTTAGAGGGAATGGTGAAGATATACAGAAGCTAAACAGAAAGGTAAAAGCAGGAAGGTACAGAAATCTGTATTAATCGAATGTACAGTTTTAGTCAGGCTAAAAAAAATTAGTGAGAAATTAGTGAGAATCACACCATGGAAGGCTTTGGCTGCTCTCATAAATAGCTTTGGATGATTGATACAGGCCTAGGCCAGTAGTTCTCAAACATTAAAGAACATGAAAAATCATCTGGTGGTGTTAAGAATAGAAACTTCTAGGCCTCTATCACCCGTAAATTCTGATTCAGTAACTGTGATGGAAGCCAGACTTCGGGCTTCAGGTTTTTTAATATGTAATCCAGGGGGGGAGTATGATAAAGACTGTTCATGGACCACACTTTAAAAAAAAAAATCACTAGGCAATGGGAGGTTTTCTGAAGTGATTTTAAAAAGAGAGTGACTTGAGCACTGTCTATATTATTTCAGGTTGTTATATAGGACTGAGTTTTCTGGCTGTGGTCTGGTAGGTAACTTAAAGGTATGAAGTGAAAGAGTTAAGAACAAGAGAATCGGACAGTGGTAGTAAGGCTGGGGACGAGTGTATGAAATATTTAGGAGGTTAGGTTGCCAGAGATTTTGGCTGACTGGAGAAACAGGAGATGGAGGGGAGGGGAGATGTCAAGGATGACACCCAGATTACATTAGATTTGAGATATCTTAAAAATACCCAGAAAACGTTGCTTTGCATGTTAGAGGTACTGATTTAGGAATCATCAGTTTACAGGTGTAAACCAAACTATGGGAATTGGGGCAAGTTCCCAGGAGAGCGAATAGAGTGAGAAGGGACACGGCCCATGACAGAGCCCAGAGGTCATCAACAATCAAAGGACACATAAGAGACAAAGAGCAGCTTCAAAGGCTGTGAAGACCTACCATAGAATGAAGAGAAACACATGGCTACGCTGACATTATAGTCCCAGTAGTCACGAACCAGCCCTGTCCCACGCAATCTGCCATGTATGCTCACCCTACTTAAAAACTAAAAAGTGTCATTGCAAGTCTCTTGTGATCATTGCTGTCTTGTTTCACTAATTTTGGGCACAGAAGACTGAACAGAATGGTCTGAGGAGTTAAAGTATAAATGTGAAGACAATCCATGACAACCCTTTTAAGAAAATGTGGAGTATGCAAAAAATTATAAATAAGAATGTAAAAAACAGAACTACTTATGCACTTCGGTGAACAGCCTTGCTGAGTCTCTTGCCCATACATCATTTTAAATAAATAGGATATTTCATTTAAACTTTATTATTAAATATTAATGTAATATATATGATATGTAATAAAAATGTCTCTTTTTCACTCAGCAATATTGTCAGCCTGCATATTAATAATCTATATAATGACCAGGAAACATTTTATAGAAAGGGCCAGATAATAAATATTTTAGGCTTTGTGAGCCATATGGTCCCAGTTGTAGTCACTCAACTCTCATCTCTGCACTGTAGCATACAAGCAGCCTTAGACAATATGCAAATGGATGGACACAAATGATCTGGCCCATAGGCTATAGTTAGCCAAATGTTGATCTATATCATAATTTTCAATAACTTCATACTGCTTATGGCTGTACCATAAATTATTTAACCAACCTCACTTCAAGAAATGTATCCCAATGAGATTTTCAACTGTTTGAAAATGTTTGTACGAAATACATTTAATACAGCCTTACATATTTTCATGGAAAAACAGAAACAATGTAAATGTTCATCAAAAGGAGATTAATTAGGGGCGCCTGGGCATCTGGCTCTTGATTTTGGCTCAGGTCATGATCTCAGGGTCCTGGGATCAAGCCCCACGTTGGGCTCCACACTCAACGAGGAGTCTGCTTTTCTCTTTCTCCCTCTGCTCCTCCCCCAGCTCATGCTCTCTCTCTCTCAAATAAATAAATCTTTTTTAAAAAGGAGATTAATTAGACAACTTTTGGTATACATAATAATTAATTTCAAAATACCTAAGTGGTAAAGTTATTTCTAAATTATCTTGCCCCTAACTCAGATCAGTTTCTTCAGTTGTAGAGACCTGAATCGTTTTTAAGTTTTTATTTTAATTCCAGTTAGTTAAGATACAGTGTTATATTAGATGCACGTGTCCAATACAGTGATTCAACACTTCCATACGTCATCCAGTGCTCATCACAAGTGTACTCCCTAAGCCCCATTGCCTATTTTACCCCACACCAAACCCTCCCCTCTGCTAACTGTCAGTTTGTTCTCTATAGTTAAGAGTCTGTTTCTTGGTCTCTCTCTCCCTTTGCTTGTTTTGTTTCTTAAATTCCACATATGAGTGAAATCATGTGGTATTTGTTTTTCTCTGACTGACTTATTTCACTTAGCATTATACTCTCTACTCCATCCATGTTTTTGCAATTGCAAGATTTCATTCTTTTTCATAGTTGAATAATATTCCATTATATATACACTTGTTTATATATGGACACTCTTGGCTATTGTAAATAATGCTGCTGTAAATACAGGGGTGCATGTGTCCCTTTGAATTAGTGTTTTTGTATTACTTGGGTAGGTACTCAGTAGTGCAATTGCGGGATTACAGGGTAGTTCTATTTCTAATTTTTTGAGGAACCTCCATACTGTTTTCCAGAGTGGCTGCACCAGTGTGCATTCCCACCAACAGTGCATGAGGGTTCCCCTTTCTCCACATCCTCACCAACACCTGTTGTTTCTTGCGTTGTTGATTTTAGCCATTCTGACAAGTGTGGGGTGATATTCAAAGTCAATTATACGTGTGTGATGATGTTATTTTGGCTTGCCCATGACAGGAAGATCAGTATGTATAAAATTATGATACAATATACAATATTATTTAACCTACCAAACTTACTAAAATTTCTTCAATTGTCTCACTAATGTTCTCTTTTGGTCCAGGATCGAAGGCAAAAATCACACTTTACATTTAGTTGGGTTTTCTTAGCTTCCTTTAATACGGAGCTGGTCCTCAATCATTCTTTGTCTGTCATGACCTTGAGAATTCTTAAGAGTACTAGTATTGTGATACCCCAATGCCAGTGAGCCTACCTAGTGCCCAAATCTTGGTTTCTAAGTACTATCCTCCAACACCAGAAAATTGTGAGTGCTTGGAAAAATAGCTGGTTGTAGGATTAAGGCAGGGAAAGTACAAGATGAGCCTGAAATATCTTGTGGTGTTAGAAAATATGGAAGTGCTTTAAACAGTGGAGAAGGATGGGCACATTTTAAAAAGATATAGGAGCCAACCTGAAGGGAACTTGCAAAGGCCAAATCTGGGAAAATTAAACAAAATAAATAATGATTCTGATAGATTATAATCCAAGGAATAAAATAAGAATTCACTTGTGCATACAAATATAAATAACGAATGAACTAATGAATGGATAAATAGATAGAAAAACTTTTCCTTACCATAAATTTCTAACTAGCATCTGTAGATTAAGGAATGATTGAAATAGAAAATCACCATTTGGCAACCACCACAGTAATAATTGTTTCAGGCAGGAATCATCAGTAGATGCTAAAGTTAGCAGTGAAAGTATGATAAATAACAGGATACTTAAGTAGTCTCAGATTATGTCCTCATAAGATCTTTACTGTGCACAAAGAAATATAGTAACTTTGCAGTGGAGAACCCCAGCAGACATCACCTTCACCAAGTTACCATTTTTAGTAATGGAACAAATCAACATCAAATGACTTCTGATATGATATGCCGAGAAGGTCACAATCTTAGTGTCTGGTATCTTTGCCCAAAATGCAAAACCTGAATTTAAATATGAAGAAAATGTATTGATTGTGAGAGCCTAGTCGACCTAGTATTAGACACACTAGGGTACACTCATGTGTTAGATGCATTTTCAGTTTGGCCTTCGTTCTGTTCACAAAGAAATCCATTTAAAGAGGTTTAAGGAAAAAATTACAAGATGAGAGCTGTGCCTCAAGAAGATTAAACTGGCAGCAGATAATAAGATACAAAATCAAGGGTAAAAATAAAAGCTATAGAAGGCATCTATGCCTGTTA
>NW_023253841.1:0-1997 GCF_002007445.2 Ailuropoda melanoleuca | reverse complement strand
TCCTCTCCCACTCCCCCTGCTTGTGTTCCCACTCTCGCTGGCTGTCTCTCTGTCAAATAAATAAATAAAATATTTAAAAATAAAAAATAAAATAATAGTGTTTTCAGTTTTCATTTTGCACACCAGCACTTGGAGCCTGCCAGGCTTGCTATACACATACAAGTGTGTGACACACGGAAGCATGAATGAAAGAGAACGTGGACAGAGCACCGTCAGAGAAGCATTCAGCTCCTGATGTTGGGGTTATGAGTTCGAGTCCCACCTTCGGTGTAGCACTTACTTAAATAAGCTTAAAAAAAAGAAAGAGAACACAGAAAAAGCTAGTGGGATTGGGAAAACGAATAAAAGAAACTCAAATTGCACTAAATACAATATGGTTTAGTCAAAAGGAATAATTCTCACAAGACCATAAGCATTCTGTAGTCACAAAACATTATGGTGACGGGAATTGTATGCCTTTATCATCAAATAAGCCGAGCAAAACCTGGAATCCAGTCTGATCCCTGCTTTTCTCTTTAAGTCATTAAATGCGAACAATGTCCTTTTCTCTTGAAGAGTCCCGTT
Organism: Ailuropoda melanoleuca; assembly: GCF_002007445.2. Lineage (NCBI taxonomy): Eukaryota > Metazoa > Chordata > Mammalia > Carnivora > Ursidae > Ailuropoda > Ailuropoda melanoleuca. Next base: position 1,433 of record NW_023253841.1, on the reverse strand, counting down.
AGAGCAAGAGGACGCCATCAAAGCGGAATGCAGACCCTGCAAGGACAGGGCCTTCAGCTCCCCCCAGGTGCTCTGTTGGAGCAAAGCTCACAGCTGGCGTGCACCCCAGGGGCTGCTCCGCAAACAGAGCCCTCAGCGTCAGGACCGGGGAGTTCTTCTGCTGGCAGCAGGCACGGACGTCCTTCTTCAATCACGCTCCATAGTAATGCCCGACACACTGGGTGAATGTGTGATCGCCCCGCCGCGGGCAGCAAGGATGTCACAGTCCCCGAGTGTCCCCTGATCAAACATTCGTACCCATGAGAAGGGGCCCTGCAAGAGTATTTTATTTGCAGCTGATATAAAGTAATTGCAACTGAATTCTCCGGTATGACATACTCCAGTGTGAGGATTTTAGAAGTAGACAATGAAAGGAAAACACTGAACTGGGATCCCTCTTTGAAATTTGAAGGATTACAAAGAAGTTTAGAAACATTCCCCACAGGATTATTATCTGTGCTTTCAAATGTTACCCAGCAAAATCACTTCTCTGATAAAGTCTGGCTTAAAACAAAACAAAAAAACAAAACAAACAAAAAAACACCTAAAATGAAAATAAAAAGGGAAGTTTAAACTTTACAGTCTCTGCATTTGGGGGCAATGTAAACCACGGGATACGAATTCATGAACTCTTTCTGCTGCTACAGCGGCACCTGTAATGGCTGATCAGGGGTCAGGACTTTCTTGCATTTTTCTATATAACATCATTCATGATCGACACCAGACTGAAAATTCACACGATCACTGAGTTTGCTGACAGTACTTAAACAATGTTAGAATATGTAATGGGAAAAGGATCCCTTTCATAACAATAAATTTAAAAAACAAAACCTTAACAAATGCGGAGGGTTTCTATTGGGNCTATTGGGATTTTTTTTTAAAGATTTTATTTATTTATTCGACAGAGAGATAGAAACAGCCAGCGAGAGAGGGAACACAAGCAGGGAGAGTGGGAGAGGAAGAAGCAGGCTCCCAGCGGAGGAGCCTGATGTGGGGCTCGATCCCAGAATGCCAGGATCACGCCCTGAGCTGAAGGCAGACGCTTAACCGCTGTGCCACCCAGGCGCCCCGGTTTCTATTGGGATTTTAAAAAACTGCTGCCTTATAAAAAGGAAGACTTCAATAAACAGAAATATAGGCCTCGCTCTTAATCTAGGAATTCAATGTAATCCAAATGTAAACACAAACAAATAGTGGAGGGGATGAAGGAGGGAGATAATAGCATGATACTAACGTTCATCAGGGAAAATGAACACATACTAATCAGAAAAGCACTGTTAGAGAGCAGTGAGGAGGACCAGCCTTACTAGACACGAAAAATGTATCTTATAAAGTAAGATGAAAATGCAAACCATAAGAGACTCTTAACGATGGAGAACAGAGCTGCTGGAGGC
>NW_023253840.1:0-1546 GCF_002007445.2 Ailuropoda melanoleuca | reverse complement strand
GGTGGACAGTAACATGGTATCTTGATAGATTTGTGAGATGAGGACTTGGAGAAAATGTGGAAATAATCTTTAGAATTTTCGATTATGATTTGGAAGGGAATGAATTCAGAGTTCCACATACCACATCCNTTCGATTATGATTTGGAAGGGAATGAATTCAGAGTTCCACATACCACATCTCGATATGCTCTTCAGCAGGTGTTTTGTGTTTATTTCTTGCAGTTACCACATTACTGTCATTACACTGGTGTACTGCTTCCCCTTGCTCATCATGGGTGTCACATACACCATTGTTGGAATTACTCTGTGGGGAGGAGAGATCCCAGGGGATACCTGTGACAAGTATCATGACCAGCTAAAGGCTAAAAGAAAGGTATTGTTCCATATAATTTTACCTAGTATTTGCAAATGTAAGTGGCCCGTCAGAGAGCGGGAAAACCTAGTCATGGTGTTTTAATATAATATGATTGGATGCTTTACTCTTTTTTGTACTTGTTTGTACTTGTACTGTTGGTACTCGTTACTATGTTTTGTCTTGTTTTCATTCTTTCTATCAATTTTTTTTCTTTTAATTTCTCTATGTCTTCTATAAGCACAGTCTATGTACAGTATCAGTCTGGAATACATAGTCACTTTCTTATAGCAAGACTTTTACTACCTTTTGCAGAGTANCTTTTGCAGAGTGTTCTCAATTACTCCACCTGAAACTTCTGAAATTTCACTTGAAGTCCCAGTGATTGTATTTCTGCGGCTGTAGCTACCTTTGTCCTTTGTTGAACAGTATGCCCCTGATGTCCTCTAATCTTCCAGCAGCTTCTTTTGTCCCTGGAATCTCTCCTAGTATGTGCTATAATTCCCTAATATCCATCCACTTATCCCTCTCCCCCTACACACGCCTCCCCTCCTCCCCCAGTCCCATCTGGTTTCTACCCAGCCATCACGTATGTCTGATTATGAGATGAGAGGTGCACTAAGGCTCTTCTATGACTTACTGGGTGGCAAGAAAAAGCTCATTTTTGAGCAATTCACATGAAACAAAAAGCCTCTAAAAATTATGATGTTGACATTTTACTAGGATTTTTTTATTACGTTTTTTTCATTAAGATNTTTTCATTAAGATTTTTTTCTATCATCATGTGACTCAATAAGTGAGTTTTTTAAAAAATTTGTGGAGTTAAAAAGAATCCTAGAGTCATCTATTCCATCTTCCTCTCTCCAGTTGATGTGTTCCTAATACAAATCAGAGAGGTTTTCCCAGAGATAAAAGAGTCATGTTGATTGTGCCAATGATTATTTATTCCATTTACGACTCATTTATTTATGTGGAACTACTACTTACTGCATGGACGCGTCCCTTAAAAAACACTCAACAATTTAAAACTACTTACCTATAAACAGTCAACAGAGATCAATCACGTTTTAAAATTTAATGTAGCAAATTGATTCCATGTTTTTCCTCTGTTACCAATAAATTTAGGATAAGATTTATGTTCAGTTCACATTTTATCATGGTCTCTACTCTTTGAAAACAAAAAGTAGCATGAAC
>NW_023253839.1:0-9322 GCF_002007445.2 Ailuropoda melanoleuca | reverse complement strand
CTGTGACTGCCTCCAGGGATCAAGGTCTCCTAGGGCAAACCCCACCCAGCCCTGCAGGCAGCACAGTTTAGGCCACTGACAGCCAGAAGGCCTNCACAGTTTAGGCCACTGACAGCCAGAAGGCCTGCCGCCCCTGCCCACGGCAGGGCTGGGTAGGGAAGGGCAGGCAGGAGGAGTCTGAGAGCCCGAGTGCAGACAGTGGGTAGAGCTGGGCACGGTGAGGGCACAGGCTCCATTGTGAATTTGCAGCAGGAAAGGGGGCGGGGAGGTTGGGGTGGGTAATATGGCGGTTGTGAAAGAGACCACGTCCTTGTCCAGGCGCCCGCCCACACCCTTGCACCAGGCTGGCTCCTGCCTCACCCACTGCGGTCGGTAGTCACAGCCCCGGGACGTCACCTGCTGCCTAGTAGACAGGAAGCCGGACTCTGACATTATGTCTCATCATGTCTATGGTGCTCATATTAGGAAAATTATCTAACATCCTCGTCTTTGACACCCAACAAGAAGTCTCTCTAGCATGTCACCCCAATGACACTGCATATTTTTCATTCAAAGTATAGAGGAAAATTCACAAATTAAATTGCACATGAGGCCACTGGATTAATATGACCGCTCTCCCTACCCGAATTCCAGACAGTAATACAGTCAGGGAAATGCGGACCACGTCTCGCAGAAGAGCTGTGTCCGAGGAAATTTCAAAGGGCCTTGATTAAAGGCACCCACCACCGCGTCGCCACGCGCATCGTGGCAGGTTGTGTGGCTTCCTTAACCCCTCCCGGGGCCCCGCCGAGAATGCGCCACCGGGGCCGGCGGGCCGCCGCCACCTCCCCCTAGTCCCTGCCCCGGCCCGCACCCTCGCGTCCCGCCACCCCCGGCCCGGGTCGGCACCCTCGGGGCCTGCCGCCCCCTCCCTGGCCCCTGCACGGCGGCGCGCCCACCTTGGCGCCGATCTGGTTGCCGCACTGGCCCGCCTGGATGTGCACGATCTCACGCATGGTGCCGGCTGCGGAGAGGGTGGTGGCGCTGGCCCTCGGAGCTGTGCGCGCGGCGCTACCGGCGGACTCCGCAGCAGAGACCAGTCGCCGCCCCCCAGCCCCGCCTTTTATACCGGGGGAGTTGCCCCCTCCCCAGCCTGGCCCGCGATGACGTAATGGCGGGCGGGGCTGGGGGCGGCGCCGCGGGGACTGCGGCACCGCGAGGGGGAGCTGGGGCGCGGTGCGAGGTGCGGGGGCGCTGGGGCCCGAGTCGGCGCCTGTTGGCTCGGGAGAGGGTTCCCGGCCCTCGCGTCCGGCCTCCAAGGGCGGTGTCGGGGCCTCCGGCCCAGCCGGCCGCGGTCGGCTTTATCCACGCACGCGGCCGCACCCTTGCACTGGCTCCTTCAGTAACACCGCATCCCCACCCACCATTCCACTCTGGACGCCCGAGACGGGCTGGAAACCTGGGTCCTGGAACGGGGGGAGGGGCTGTCTCCAAATAGGGTCCTTGCCTCCCGGGGAAGGTGAGAGGCAGCCGGTACCCTCCTGGAGGGGGGAGCCTACGATTGTCAGCGGGCTCTAAGGCTGCTCCTCGGGTTTCCTGCCTCCCTGGGCAGGGTCCTGGACCGCGTTCCCTTTCTATTCCGGGTGGGAATTCGCAGCGGTCAGTCTAAACGCGGGGAGGGGTGCAGGATGGGGAAGAGTGGGGGGTTCCCCAGTGAGAGCAGATGGGAACTGTGTTCGAGAAAAGCGAGAATGGGGGGAGGGGGCGGCTTTTACTTCTACTTGTGAGGAAGATTTCTACTTGTGAGGTTTGGAAGGTGCTGGATTTGTGTCATGTCTGCTTTGGGCTCTTGGGTCCTTGTAAAGGCCATCTAAACGTGGGAAATTCTGCGTGAGTACATGTGTGTCAGAGAGGGTGTAACAGCCGCACATCAGCCCCGATGTACGCGTACCTTCCATTCAGTATGTCACCTAATCCTCGCTGCCACCTTGGGGAGCTGCACAGTCCCGTTCAAAGGCCACTAGCCACGTGTGACTACTGAACGCTTGAACTGTGGGTAGTCTGAATTGAGATGTGCTCTAAGTGTAACAGTCACTGGATTGCACGGACTCAGTAAGTTAAAAGGCTGTAAAATATTCCATTACCAATTTTGTATATTGATTACATATCAAAATAACATTTTGGATGTATTTTAAAATTAATTTCACTTGGGTTTTTTTTTTTTTTTTACATTTTTAAATAACTACTACACTAGTAATGGTACTGGAAAATTTTTTACCTATGTGACTCACATTGTATTTCCATTAAACAGCACTGCTCTAAAGTACACATAATTACTATCCCAGTTCTGCTGTTCTGTAAATGAGGCTCAAAGAGCTGACTAGCTACAAAGCTAGTGAGTGAAGGCATCTAGAGTCCTTCCACAAAGACAAAGCCTGGGTGAGTTTTAAAGGCTTGGTCGAGGTGAGGTAACACCCAATCTTAATTGTTCTCATTATGATCCTGAACATTGGGCTCGGTGAACGGGGACCTGGGGACTGTTTTTGTTTCCCGCACATCCTCCTTTTCCTCTCTGGGGCCTGTTTCTCCAACTATAAAATGATGATAATTATAGGTGCCCTGCAGCCAGCTTTGTGAGTAGGAAATGAGAAGCTCTATATGAAAGCAGGTCAAGTTTATGGAACAAAAACGCCCCCATAAAACCCAAAGTGATGCTGTCGTTCTAAGTATGAAGCCTGCTTGCCGTGTTAATAGTGGGCATCTGTCAGAGGTGGGCAACGTCATGGCATCATGCCTGCTTGAGGGAGCCAGTCCTTTGCGGTCCTCTCAGCACTAGTCAGGCGCCTGGCGCCCTGTCTGGGGGCAGGGGGGATGGATTTCCTGGCTTTCTCCTCCTCTCCCCTCCCCATGCAGCTGGCCCCCCAGTGCACAGTCCATCCCACTGATGCTGTTCCCAGGTTCCGAGCGCTTCGCCTCCACCTTCTCCCCATCTCTACCTCCAGCTCCCATTTCTTGGGTTATTCATGAGCCGCCGGAGCCTTCTAGTTCCCCTCCAGAGAATGGCCCTGCTCTGGGTAACTTCACGGATAACACAGCGCCATAAAGATTTTCTGGAGGTAACTGGTTCTTGGTCTTCGTTGTTTCCTTCAAGATGGGAATTTGGGGCCAAGTAGGCACAGAAGATGGGACCTGGAAGGGATGATACTGGGGGACATGGGACCCTAACAGGTGGGCATTTCCATGCTTGTGAAATGGAAAGATCACCTTTATGGATGATGTCCACTCTGCTTCGTCCTGGTTGGGTCCTTAAGCAAGTCACCTATGCTCTGTGAGCCTCTGTGAGCATATCTGAAACCTGGAACTCTGATTTTGTTATGTTGTGAGCCTAGGAGACAATGTCTGTGAACTGGACGTTTAGGACACATGCAGTCAATAAATCGATGACAGCATTGATTCCGGCAGGCTGGGCACAGGAGGGCTGCCGTGGATTACTGGCAGCAGATGTCCTTGCCCGGCTGCCTCCTCCTGCCGCCCAGTCTGCGCTGGCCTGCTTCCTCGTCTGCTCACTCCTCCCCCAGCACTCGCCCCTGTTGTCTGTTGGAATATAATCAAAGAGGCACACTGGCAGATTTTTAAGCAGTGCCTTCCCAGCCTAAGGTGACTCATCCGACGGCCCTGAGCTCCTACTCTCCTCCATGTGGGCATCGCCAGCTCCAGCACGCCGTCACACAGCAACGCTCTGGTGCACAGCCCCCGGGCAGGTGCGAACAGGGGGGAATGGGGCCAGTGGGTCCGCCCCTCCCCTGGAATAGGCTTTTGGCAAGCTTTGGGGAAGGGTGCCCCCCCACACACCCTCCTGTCCAAAAAGGAGCAGCACTTCTGGCTATTGGGCAGGGTGGCGGTGGAGGGACCCCAACGTCCTCCTGCCACATGTCATTTCCTGCTTTGGACCTGATGTCACTGACATCAAGTGTGTGAGCCGTCCCTGCCCTGAAGGCACTTTGGGGTGATGCTGACAAAATTCAGATTGGAAGTAAAGGAGTGAATTCCCGGTAGAAGGCTGGGCCTTGCCTGCATTTTACAGTCGGACCCGGGATCTCCTCCTTTGCTCTGCCTGCCCTTCTTCTTCTCCTGCCCTTGGGTGAGAGGATTCTAGTGAAAGCCCCGTCTGCAGGCCTGGGATGTCCATGCTGAGAGCACTGTGAGCGGATGGCATCTCTAACGGGGCGCATGTGATCTGGTTGAAAGAGATTTCATGGGGATCCTGACGTTTTGAAAATATCAATAGAATAATGAATACCCAGGAACCATTCCACCGATCAAGTTGCATGAATTATTCTGGAATAGTCTCACAGCCTATTTGTTTGTACCCTCAGAGATGGTCCAGGGGACAAGGCCCCTCAATTTCTTTCCTGTGAAATTCCTCTTAAGTAGCCCTGTGCACACACATTTTCAAGCTTTTAATAAAAGCATCTCTTTTTGAAAATGGAGGAATTTTACTTAAAGTATTTGAAGTGCTTCCTTTTTAAAAAGACTGCCTAAAGTAGAAATAGTCCAAACCCCAATTTAACTTACTTTGAAAATATCAACTCCACCAAGTTACAGTTTATACATTTTTGCACTAGAGAATAATAATTTGGAGTAATATGTGGTAATGTTTTCCAGCCACCTTCTGGAAAGTTTCATGTACCAGTATGTGTTATTTTTACTGGAATTATCAATCTGGGCCTTTCAATGTGGAAAACAATGTGTGTGTGTGTGTGTGTGTGTGTGTGTGTGTAATATACACACACATTATATATACATATATATTTTATTATGGTAAGAAAACTTATTTTATATATACATATTTTCTGACTATAGAATCAGAAATTTTAGAAAATACTGAGGAACATAAATATGTCTTTCTACTCTTCTCTGTATGTACTTTTTTTCACTGTTTATATTTGATGCATTACCTTCTTTTCTTCTTCCTTTTCCTGGTCATTTGGGTGTTTTTGTTTGTTCCTTTTTAACATCATTTCAATTACATCTGCCTTGGACTTTAAAAAATGAAGAAATACTGCATTTCCTTATGCTATGACTTAAATCACAGTCTTACAAATTCTCAAACGTATGTAACCTTCTCCCAACTGCTACCATTTTCCCTATAGTCTAGAGCATCTGGAACGTACCAAATTCTCTAAGCAGAATGCTTCACACAGCCAAGGCTGTTCACATGACTGGAATGAATGTCCCCCCACTCAGCCCACACCCACATTCCCTGGATGGAGTTAAGAGCACAGGCCATGGAGTGTGTGCAAATCCTGACTCTGACACTTCTTAGCTGTGTGACCGAGAAGAAGTTGCTTGACCTCTCTGTGCCTCCATTGTTTCATCTGTAAAATGGTAGTAATAACACCACCAACCTCCTAGAGTTGCTACAAGGACTGGATGAATTGATATGTGAAAACACTTAGAATACCACCTGTTCCATAGTAAGTGTTACATTAATCTTAGCTATTATAATTAGTATTACTATTTCCTTCCTTCCCTCTTTCCTTCCTTCCTCCCTTCCTTCCTTCCTTCCTTCTTTCCTTCCTTCCTTCCTTCCTTCCCTCCTTCCCTCTGGGGATCTCCTCTCCATAAATCTGGGCTCGATTCCAATGTCACTTTCTCTGTGATGCTCCCTCCTTTGTACCCCATCCTCTACACACCTTGATATTACAATCCTGACCCTTCATCCCTGAGATGAATTTAGCAAGGAAGCACACTATTGTAGAAATAAACACGCGGGAGAACTGAGCAGGTAGTGAGCTGAGGCACCGTCTGAAGGCTGTCTCCCCCTCCCAGACCCTAAGGGTCTGCATGTCAGTGGGTGTCGCCACACTCTGCAGGAAGTTCTGAGCCCGAGCACCCCCACGGGATTGGACCAGCTCCTGGAGGAGGCGTAGAACCCAAGAGAGCCTAATTCCCAGCGCTTTCCCACTTTCCGGCTCCCTCACCACCTGTTTTCTGAATACAGGCTTTTATTCACACCAAACTCTGAGTTGCAAAGAATCTGGGTGAGGTCGACCATGCTGACTCCCTTGCGGCCAAGCCGGGTGCACAAAAGGTGGGAGTCACTTTCTTGGAAGCTCCAGCTGGAGCTCTGTTTCACTGTCAAGGCAAATGGCAGCTACGGAAAGGCTGACGTCAGCATTTTCCTCCGGGTGCTGAGAAAGCCACGAGGTTGTGCAGAGCCCAGACGTTCTGCCTTCTGCTGCGCATGTGCGGAGAGAGGTTTCCAGTAGTGGCCGGTGGGGAGCGGCGAGAGCGGCTGCTCGCCCTCCCGGAACGCGTTCCGAGGCTTTTCCGTGCCCGGCCACACCGCCAGTGTTTGAGCCCCTAACGTGGGAGCCACCCCCGCTCCGCCCACCAGCAGCATGGCCTGTCCAGCTTGCTCAAGAGCGGCCTTGGCCCTGGGAGCAACAGCCGGCCACCCCCACTCATTAAATACCAGCGGGGGAAATGCACTCAATAACAGAAGTGCCTTTTTTTTAAGCTATAATATTGAGGTACCTTTTCGAAAAGTGTTTATTGGATCGAGCTCATTTATTTATTTTTAAAGATTTTATTTATTTACTCGACAGAGATAGAGACAGCCAGCGAGAGAGGGAACACAAGCAGGGGGAGTGGGAGAGGAAGAAGCAGGCTCTCAGCAGAGGAGCCTGATGTGGGGCTCGATCCCATAACGCCGGGATCACGCCCTGAGCGGAAGGCAGACGCTTAACCGCTGTGCCACCCAGGCCCCCCATGGATTGAGCTCATTTAAATCGTGGAAAACTTCAGTCTGCTGGGGCCTCCTGCATTGTGCAGCCGGGAGTCTTCAGAGAAACCCTGAAACTGTATCTCATTTGTGCTGCCCTCCTTTTTCCCAACGAAGTCCCAGAAATGCTTGCTTTGTCTGTGCAGAAATACCATAACTTATTTGTAATCGGTTTTGTTTTATTTTATTTTTACCGGATGTCTGCGTGTTCCACTATCCCACTCCCTGTACCCCCTCTGGCAACCATCAGCTTGTCCTCTATGTTTATAGGTCTGATTCTGCTTTTTCTTTGTTTGTTTATTCACATGTTTTTTTTTGGATTCCACATCTGAGTGAAATCATGTGGTGTTTGTCTTTCTCAGTCTGACCTATTTCATTTAGCATAATAACCTCTATCCATCCATGCTGTCACAAATGGCATGAACGCATCCTGTGTATGGCTGAGAAATATTCCTCTGTGTGTGTGTGTGCATGTGTTGTGTGTGTGTGCACGCGTGCTACACCTTTCTTATCAATTCATCTATCTATGGACCCTTAGATTGCTTCCATATTTGCTATCGTAAATAATTCTGCAATAAACAGGGAAGATCAGTGTTTTCATTTTCTTTGGATAAATACCTAGTAGTGGAGTTATTGGATCATATAGTAATTCTATTTTTAATTTTTTGAGGCTCTTTCCTACTGTTTTCCACAGTGGCTGCACCGATTTACATTCCCACCAGTAATGCATGACAGTTCCTCTTTCTCCACATCTTTGCCAACATTTGTTATTTCTTGTCTTTTTGCTTTTTGCCATCCTGACAGGTGTAAGGCGATAGCTCATTGTGGTTTTGATCTGTATTTCCCTGATGATGAGTCATGCTGAAGATCTTTTCAAGCGTCTGTTGGCGATCTGGATGCCTTCTTTGGCAAAATGTCTATTCAAGTCCTCCGTCCATATTTTAATTAGATTGTTTGTTTTTTGGTGTTGAGTTCTATAAGTTCTTTATATGTTGTGGAGATTAACCCTTTATCAGATAGGTCATTTGCAAATATCTTCTCCCATTTAGTAGGTTGTCTGTTGGTTTTGTTATTTCTTTCACTGTGTAGAAGCTTTTTAATTTGCTATAGTCCCAGTAGTTTATTTTTGCTTTTGTTTCCCTTGCCTTAGGAAACGTATCTAGAAAAATATTTCTACAGCTGATATCAGAAAATGGCTGCCTGTGCTCTCTTTCTAGTTTCAGGTCTCACATTTAGGTCTTTAATCCATTTTGAGTTTATTTTTGTGAGTGCTATTAGACAGTGGTCCAGTTTTATTCTTTTACAGTTTTCCCAGTGCCATTTATGGAAGAGACTGTCTTTCCCCATTATATATTTTGTAATCAGTTATTCTTTATGCTAGTTGTCATGTAGTACAAAAATAGTAATAGGCTGCATTTCAAATATGTGGTAGATTAAGTTTGTTAAATTTAGTATTTGTACCAAATTTTGTTGAACACCCGGAGTGTGATGCCTGGGTAACATGCTGCTGATATTCTTTTGCTTTTGATAATTACAAAGAATATTTGTTATTTCCACTCTTAATCTAGCCAGCAAGGCCAATTTTACCCATTTTACTATCTTACCACTACAAGCATAGCACATACTAGTTTTCAAGACCTAAGAAAATGTTGAGGGGCGCCTGGGTGGCACAGCGGTTAAGCGTCTGCCTTCGGCTCAGGGCGTGATCCCGGCGTTATGGGTTCGAGCCCCACATCAGGCTCCTCTGCTATGAGCCTGCTTCTTCCTCTCCCACTCCCCCTGCTTGTGTTCCCTCTCTCGCTGGCTGTCTCTATCTCTGTCAAGTAAATAAATAAAATCTTTAAAAAAAAAAAAGAAAAAAAAATGTTGAGATGAGTTAAGGGGGAGATAAAACTCCAAAATATGTATATGAAAAGAAAACTGCAATAGTAAAATTAATAAGGGTTTAATGACATGTCTACCAAACATAGTATGTCAATTAGTCAAATGCAGCTGAACTTTTATATCATAACATAAACTACAATTACTGTAAACATTTTACAAAATAGATTATCTTCTGAATACAAAGAAATAGATTTTTTTTTTTTATAAGAAGAAAGAAGGAGATTAAAGAAGGTGGAGACAAATATGTCGGGAAAGGCATCCTTTGAGAGGGATTTAACAGAGCTGTGAATGTTGAAAGAGGAAAAGGTGGAAGGGGCACCTGGGTGGCTCAGTTGGTTAAAGGCCTACCTTCAGCTCAAGTCATGACCTCAAGGTCCTGGGATCGCACTCTATGTCAGGCTCAATGTTCAGTGGTGACTCTGCTTCTTCTTCTCTATTTATGATCTCTCTTGCTTTTGCTCTCTCTCAAATAAATAAATAAAAACATTAAAAAAAGAAAAGAAAGAAAGAGGAAAGGGAGGGGTGTGTAGTGTGCACAACTACCTTGGTGAAGATAAAGAAGAGGTGTGGTCTTGGACTAGTCATTTCCTCTCACTGGCTGGCAGGGGGCGCACTGGCCGGCAGGGGGCGCACTGGCCAAGGACAGCTTGGTTGCAGCGGCGGTGCGGGGGG
>NW_023253838.1:0-1914 GCF_002007445.2 Ailuropoda melanoleuca | reverse complement strand
GGTCTCCGTACGTGGGCGTGGTCAGTTTCAGGGTGCGGAAGCAGATGTCGTACAGGGCTTCGTTGTCGATGCAGTAGGTTTCATCCGTGTTCTCCACCAGCTGGTGCACGGACAGGGTGGCGTTGTAGGGCTCGACCACCGTGTCGGACACCTTGGGCGAGGGCATGACGCTGAAGGTGTTCATGATGCGGTCTGGGTACTCCTCCCGGATCTTGCTGATGAGCAGGGTGCCCATGCCGGACCCCGTGCCGCCCCCCAGCGAGTGGGTCAGCTGGAAGCCCTGCAGACAGTCACAGCTTTCTGACTCCTTCCTCACCACGTCCAGGACCGAGTCCACCAGTTCGGCTCCCTCAGTGTAGTGGCCCTTTGCCCAGTTGTTTCCTGCACCACTCTGGCCTGCCAGAGGGAGAGACTTCATAAGTCACTGATGACTGGATTAAATTCTTTTTTACCTTAAAGCCCTTAATATAGATCGATGAGTCAGTGTTAGATAAGATTATCTCACATTACCACCAAAATGGCCAGACATGAAAATGTTTGGTTATGGATATAATTATAAACAAAGAAGGCTAGGAATACCTGGCTATTAAAGGTTGAAAGGCAAATTTGTTTTAACTTATATTAAGACTGAATGGGCACACAACGGGGTGTTCTTCATACAGTACTTTCCTAGCCCTTCCTTTCCTACCCTGAGCTGTACAGTGTCAAATAGCCTCCCATGCCATCAGCCATGTCAGTCACTCACCAAATACGAAGTTGTCCGGCCTGAAAATCTGGCCAAATGGTCCAGACCTGACGGAGTCCATGGTGCCCGGCTCCAGATCCACCAGGATAGCCCGAGGTACGTATTTGTTACCTGCAGGAAACACAGCTGGACTTAGATGTGCAGACAGAGAGCTCTAAAGAGAAAGGCTGTTTCCCCTTTTGCAGGCACTACTGTTGTCCCCAAACAAAGGACACAGAGACACAGAACCGATCAGATTCTCAAAGGCTTTGGCTGTGAACCACCCACTGAAATCCTGCAGTGAAAGAGTGGGAATCCTAAATCTGCTAGTCCACTCTCCCCTGGGGCCACACTCCTGGAGTTAGTCCTGGTGACAGGAGAGTAAAAAAAAAAATTGAAGGGGGGGGGACGGTAAGGCAATTACCAGTGGCTTCATTGTAGTACACATTGATTCTCTCCAGCTGCAAATCACTGTCTCCATGGTAACTGCCAGTGGGGTCGATTCCATGCTCATCACTGATGACCTCCCAGAACTAAGACACAGAAAAAGTTTGCATTTAGCCGTGCCCGACCCCTCAAAAAGAGACCGAGCCTCACAATGAAAGCCCTCGACTCAGTTCCAAAACCCCAAACTTTCAGGCAGCGTGACCTGGCTCAGCCGCAAGGTTTGTATTTTGTAGGGTCAGAAAGTTGAAATTGGGCGTTTCCCCGCCGAACAGCTGCCGGCGGCAGGAGGCGGGGGTCTCTCGGGGTGGCGGGGCGGAGGCGGGGAGGCTGGAGCAGCAAGCCGCGGGCTCGCGCGACCGCGGAGTTCGCGCTCAGAGTCGCAGCTGCGGGCGGCGGCGGGGGGCGGGCGCGCAGGGACTCCAGGAGGTGCGGAGGGGGTGGGCAGAGGAGCAGGACCGGAGGGAACTGAAGGAGGGTGGTTTGACATTCAAAGCACGTCCAGAGACTGCAAGACAATCACTCTCCTCCCCTCCCCCACAGCTAAACTGGGGTTCTAGCGGATAAAACCACTGCTCCCGGTGTCTCGGCCCCTCCCGTAAACGCGCGCTCACAGCCCCGCGGACACAGCCGCGCCTTCTCCAGGCAAGCTTGCCTGGCCAAGTGAGGAGCAGGGAGAAAGCAGGGACCGAGGAGTGGCCGGGATTCCAAATGAGTTACAGCAAAAATGAAAGCAAGGTTCCTCC
>NW_023253837.1:0-2724 GCF_002007445.2 Ailuropoda melanoleuca | reverse complement strand
TAACTCCAGCATGATCAAGGAAGCCCTGTGCAGAATGAGCTTTCCTGGAGAAACTTAACAGTTCTTGGTCAAAATAGCTTATTTCTTTAGGAATCACTAGCCAAAGCCATAAGGCTGAAGGTCTACCTGGTTCTAATATAAACTCTGCCTTGGTCTGTGACCTTATGCCTGTTTCTCTATGGTTGGCGCATGTGTGTGTTTACCTATCAATTTGTCTGTATCTGTGCATGTGTGCCCATTTGCCTGCGCACTCACAGGGGAGGGACTCATGGAGGAAAAGTAGGAGCATGAGAATATTTGAACAGCTCCACAGAAAAGCCATAAAAATCACTACAGTTTTATGGTATTGCCTGTAATATTTGTGTATGGCTGAGTTTCTTTTGCCAAGGGAATCCCTAATATGCTTAAATAGTATATAATTTTATTAATGCCCACATAACTCGCCAGAGGTGAGAGATCCAGATGGCAGGATAACTTGGTCCCAGAGATCATTCAGTGACCTGGGTCCATTCTTTCTTGTTGTTCTGCCATGGTGTAAGAATGACCCTCATTTACATGGTAAAAGTTGCATCACCATATGTCATAATCCATTTCATTGGACAGAACAAAGAGGATGTGGAGACCAAGTCAATTTTTTAAGTAAATAAAAGAAATTGCATACATCTTTGCCCATAACAAAGTTTAGTTACAGGGTCTAGTTGTAAGTGAGGCTATGAAGAAATATAGTCTTTAGCAAACAATTATATACCCAGCTAAAACTTTAATAACTTAAAAGAAGTAAAAACTGAAGTTGGGTGAAGGTAGTATTTCAGTGTAATACCAGAGAAGCAAAAACATTTTGATTCATATAAAATAAGAATTTACAATAGAAACAAGGCACTACATAACTGTGAGAAAAGGTGGGTAAGGAAAGGACTAGAAGAGGAGTTAGAGGACAAAAGTTAAAATCAGACTTCTCAAAGTCTATGTGGACAGGTGCGACCTTGAAGGGAAACCTGGGAAGCAAGGCATGGACCACTAACGTCAGTTGGTGGAGAAGTCTATGGAAAACTGTTGCCTGTGTGTGGCTACTACCTCTGTGGGCCCGTAGCCAAGGGTGCGATGCTATCACTGAGGTGGCTGTTGGTCAATGAGGCTAGCAGACAGGAGGAAGACAAGGAAGGCAAAACAGAAGAAAACAAAACAAGCTTTGCCATGCTGGGCAGTTCTGTGTCTGTCTTTTATAAACCTTCCTAAAAGACCATAAGAGATCTATGGCTGTGGTATCACTGTTGCCTCTCAAATGTAGCCAAACTCTAGCCCAGGACTTTAAGGAAAGTGAGTTCTGGGAAATATAGCCAACTTGTAAAAACCAGAGTCCAACTCAGGGAATAGCTAGAAGTTGCAGAACAGGGACTGAAGTTTTGGGTACTGTTTTTCATAATAAATTCCATCAAGTCAAAACTTCCCTACGTACACATATGTATTTTATCTCTCTTTTACCTCTTTATGATTCCACCTGTTCATAATGTTTTAGAAAGCAAAGTCGCAAAGAAGACAAAAAAGTGAAAGGGAGAGAGAGAAATGACATGGAGGAAGGGGGAGAGAGAGTGAGCTGTGGGAGGTGTGGGTGACGGAGCTCTGGTCTCTAGTCAAGTCAACTGGGACATTAACGGGAAATTAACATCTCTTCAAGATCTCTTCAAAGTACTCTAAATAAGCAAACTGACATCACTTAAGGGACATCTCTCAATTTTTGCACTCTCAACTAGTAATCTTTAAGAATTTTATTTTGGCAGATAAAGGTTTGTTTTGTTGAATAAGTGATCCGTGTTATTGCTGAGGTCATTATGTACAGACCAAAGAGAAGGAGTTTTATTTCTTGGTTTCTTCCTCCTTGGTAGAGTCTTGATTTCCTCCTTCTTGAACTGGAGCTGCTCTTCACAGCATTTGTGTATTTTCTTGGTCTTAGATAAAAAAATATGGAACGCTTTGGGAATTTGCATGTCATCCTTGTAGGGGGACCAGGCTAATCTTTTCTGTGTTGTTCCAATTTTAATTTATGTCGAGCACAAGAAGTTTTTTAATTTAAGAAAATGGAGACGAATTGAGACTGAGGTACACACAAACTTTTCTAGAGTCCCTTATAGTATATTATAGGGATTTTATTAGCAAATGAATTGACAGTCCNGGATCTTATTAGCAAATGAATTGACAGTTGCTCCAATTGGCCGATATTTTCACAAACTATATAAATGCAATTATGCTTGGGTACTGTAGAATAATCTTCTTAATTAGTAAGAAAAGGTAGAAGAAAGGTAAAGTAGAAACTTCAAAAAACTTCTCAAAGCCATTATCAGTGTCTCGTCGAGGACCGGCATCCTTCATTCTACCGCAGAGTTAGCCTTAGCTTCAACAACTGCCTGTCAACTATAGTGGAGCAATTTCTAAATCAATTCTTTATCACTATTGCCATCACGGGTTCTCATCACTTTCTTCCTGTGCAAGTAAAATAATTTTCCCAGTTCTAAGCTTTCCCTAATTTATCTGTCTTCATGGTGTCCCAAAGATAATTTTCTAAAATAACAATAATGATGATGATGATAATAATAATAACTTTTATTTAAAATGGTGGCTTGAACACAATTGTTAAGCTCTATTACTCACTCCAAACCTTCTATAATGACATCAGGTGAGTTTAAAAAATGTATAACCACCTCTATGGAGAGGTGATAATAGCAAAAA
>NW_023253836.1:0-2867 GCF_002007445.2 Ailuropoda melanoleuca | reverse complement strand
TTTTATTACATTGAGTTTTATTTTTTCAAGATGACAATATTAGCAAAATATTTAATTTAATTTCCAAAGGGATTGTCTTAATCCATACAATTTAAATTATCCCCATCTTATGTATCCATGAAGACTAATACTTAATGGAACTTTAGGAATCAACTTAGTGGAACTGAGGCATAAATTGTTGGTTGGTGACATTTGATTGGGAAGCTTCAATTGAATAATGGAACTGAAAGTAAGATGGTTGATAATTAAGGGATTAGAGAAGCAGGTTGTATGAAGAACTAATGAATGAACTATTCATTTGAGACATCTAGCAATGAAAGAAGAAAGGGTGCTACGTAAGTTGAGTGGTGAAGAAGAAAGTCAATGAACTGGAGCTTGTTTGTACAAGAAGTGTGACAAAATTTCAATTTTGAGTAAAACTGGCAGATATAAAATAGAGAATGTTATGCATGTGTGCTCAGGAAGACAAAATTTTAGGACTAAAAGATTGCTTTCTCTTAAATGCCTAATAGAAAACTGGTAGTGTTGGAATTTCCTTGGATGATGGGAGGTTGATAAGTTNGTGCTCAGGAAGACAAAATTTTAGGACTAAAAGATTGCTTTCTCTTAAATGCCTAATAGAAAACTGGTAGTGTTGGAATTTCCTTGGATGATGGGAGGTTGATAAGTTGTCTCATATTAACCCCAAGTTAAGATGACCCAGTTTATGTTGGTCCCACAAAGTGGGCTGAATTGAGATTCTTTTTTGTNCGTTTGTGCGACTGGACTTGTGTGGGGGAAATGTTCAAGGCTGGCCTTCATCTGGTTTTGAATTATCTGATTCCAACTGAGCTCTCCCCTTTTTACATCCCTTACCCATAAATACATACCTACCCCAAACCCTCAAGGGACTTGCCTGTGGTTTGCCATGGTCTGCTTGTCCGCATTACAATTCCTCTGCTATTCCCAAATAAACCCATTTTGCTAGTAAAATAGCTGGCCATTTTATTTTTCAAGTTTGACATTACACGGTGTCAGAAGTGGGATTGAGAGTAGACCCCCAACAACTATGAGGCTGGTCAGCAAACAGGTGCAGGTATGCACAGAGTTTATTCAAAAATCTGATTCTTGCCAGCTCTGCAGTTTGAAGGTTGGTGTCCATTGGGTTTTGAGCTCTGCTGTCTGCATTTTGAGCTCTCTAGCTTGATTTGGGATCTATTTTTATGAAAACATCACCTTTCCTGGTGAGTGCTCTTCTGTTTGCTTGTTGAAGCTTCTGGGTAAATCATAAGTGGGAACATACGGTGTTTTGAAACAGCTGCTAGAAAACAAGTTCCCTTAGTCAAAAGATCTTAGGGAACCTAAAGGCAAAGATGAGTTCCATCTGGTCTGTGGACCAAGATCTTGTGTTTCTTTGGAAAATGGGTGAAATTTTGGAACTGTAGTGGCTACTTAGGGGAGACTTTAACCTAGATAAGTCCACCTTAAGGGGTGCCCTTAAAAGAGAGGATTCCAAAAATTTCAGACATTGGAATACATTCTTTGATTTGTAAGCAGAGCCTCTTAAAGACAAAATAACTTAATAACTTTAAAATAAGTCCTAAAAGGATCCTTACAGCATGCTAAGTTAAACTAAATAATGAATACTCATGAATTATCTAAGTTATTTCCAGGAAAGGTAAACATTAAATGCTAAAAATAAGTTTATCTGCTTTTGGCCTTTTAATTTTTACAGAGAGACAAAATATTTAGGTCTATTAATAAATGTGTTTTGTCACACACACACACACACACACACACACACAATTACTATGAGGAAGAAGAGCTGAAATTAGAAAAGGATGTAGGTCGTCCACTATTCTACCAGTATCAGGGCTGCAGACAAGACGGGAAAGCAGGATAAATTGGAGACCTTGGTATGTTATTTTACAAAGCTAGGACGACACAAAATGCCGTGGATTAAGATTAGGGCACTTGTGGCAAAGCCTGATTTGGATGCTAAGAGGTGGAATCTGTCAGAAAGTGTGGGAAGTGTTAAAAATGAAGAGGATGTTATGGTGATTGCTGAGAAAATGGTTTAAGGTGTTAAAGGTTTAAGGAAAGTAAGATGTGTGTTGTGGACAAAAGAAGGTCTGAGGAATGGAGATGTGTTTTTGTTGAAGGAAAAAGTAATTTTGTTTTAAGGTAAAATGATTGTGTAAGGTAAGATAGGAAAGATAGGACAAAATCTAAATGGATGTAGTAAATTGCGGAAAGTTTATGAAAAAGGAAACTTGAGAAAGGAATTTTATGTGTAGTCAAGCTAAGACTGGAAAAAGATTGATTTAAAGTAAAGGGAAGAAAAGGAAGAATTTTGATATCAAAACAAGACTAATGCAAAGTTAGAATTTGGTGTGTTTTTTGTAAAAAGGACAAAGTTTTCTTAGATTATAGGTCTGCTCTTAATTAAAAAATATAAACAAATGTGGGGCTTTTTAAAAAATCTTTTTAAGTAATCTGCCTAGGAAACAAAGATTTTATGTTTTTTCCAAATTTTATCCTCTGCTTTATCTTTATCATCAAATCTTTGATTGTTTAAGTAAACCCAGTTTTCTCAATATTAATAAATTTTGCTGAGAACTATGAAGCCTCTTACATTTGCTTTTAAAATCCTTTATTAGCACTTTGTTTAAATAGATCATTCTCCTTCCATAAAAAAAGGAGGATATAATACTACTTGATGTGGGAAACAAAGGCAGATAAAAAAATCATTAAATTTCCTTACTACCTATAGCGCATTGACAAGTCCTTGAAACAGGCAGAGTGACAATCCTCTAGGGATTCAACTGCCTTGATGTTAATACTTTGCTAAGGGCAAAAGACAATCCTAGGCTGAACCCACCCCCCCC
>NW_023253835.1:0-6076 GCF_002007445.2 Ailuropoda melanoleuca | reverse complement strand
TTATGGGGAAAAGCACAATTGATTCTTTTTAAAAAATATATATATATTTTATTTATTTGTCAGAGAGAGAGCGAGCACAAGCAGGGGAAGTGACAGAGGGAGAGGGAGAAGCAGGCTCCCTGCTGAGCAAGGAGCCCAATGCAGGGCTTGATCCCAGGCCCCTGGGATCATGACCTGAGCTGAAGGCAAATACTTCACTGACTGAGCCTTTTTTAAATTTTTTTAAAAGATGTCCCTTTTTTAAATTTTTTTAAAAGATTTTATTTATTTATTTGTGAGAGAGAGAAAGAGAAAAGCACAATTTAAAAATACACCTGCCAAGACTTATTCTATTGATCAGCTCTGTTGAGGGCTGAATTGTGTCCTCCCAGAATTCATATGCTGTACTTGTAACCTCCACTATCTAAGAATGTGACCATATTTGAAGACAGGATCTTAAAAGAGATAATTAAGGTAAAATGAGGTCATTAGGGTGGGTCCTAATCCAATATGACTGGTAACCTTATTAGAAGAAAAAATTAGGACATNAAAATTAGGACACAGACACACATAGAGGGAAGACACAGGGAGAAGAGGGCCACATACAAGCCAAGTAGAGAGGCCTCAGAAGAAACCCAACTCTGCCAACACCTTGATCTTGGACTTCCAGCCCCCAGAATTGTAGGAAAATAAATTCCTATTGCTTGAGTCAAGCAGTCTGCGGTACTTTGCTATGGCAGCCCTAGTGAATTAATAGAGCTGCCTATTCTTTCTCAGTAATGTAGAAAAACTACTTAAAACACTTCTCTTTGTATTCTGCTATTTAAAAGATATCTAACTTAAGGTCTCTAATGTTCTTTGTTAAGATCAAATATTCTTTATTCCTTGTTAATAATTAGCATATTGTATCAACATAAAAGTTCACTTTTTGGGGGTGCCTGGGTGGCTCTGTTGGTTGAGTGTCAGACTCAGTTTCGGCTCAGGTCATGATCTCAGGGTTGTGAGATCTTTCTGGGGCTCCTCGCTCAGTGGGGAATCTGCTTTCCTTTCCCTTTGCCCCTCCTCTTGCTCACACACACACTCTCTCTCCAAAATAAATAAATCTTTTAAAAAAATAGCTCACTCTTTGGATTGCCTAAACATATGTATTTACCAATACTACAACCAACCACAGTATCAAAAACAGAAAAGTGAAGAATCTTAGCTGTCTTTCATATGCATTCAACAAAGCCCATACTGATCAAACACACTAACTGCTTTACCTGGATCTGGTGCACTCGAGCCCAATGTGGAGAATGATGTTTTGTGAATGCATATTGCACAATCATGCCAGCTGAAATAAAATCTTTGTATTCACTCCAACACTGGATGTTAGAGCTTAAAAATGCCTAATTTCATCCAGATCTGCTACACTTGGAGAAGAAAAAAAAAAAAGCTGCCTATAGGTAACAGAGTGAGTTGCAGTTTCCGTCCTGACTGTTGTCAGGTGGTTTTTTTCTGTCCAGATTCTTTGCAGACCCTCTTCCCCTACCTACCTGCTATATGCTAGAATGCCTCAGAACTTGGTCCGGGGCCTTGTCCTGTCACTCTACATACCCTCTTTAGATTATCTCATACAATTCCAGAGTTTTAAATTTCATCTATATGTCAGCAGCTCTCAGACTTATTTCTCAGCTCAGAAACTGTCTTTTGACCTCCAGATTTGTATATCCAACTGTCTGTCTGATATCTGTCTCAGACATATCTCTGATATTCAACTTGTGATCTAGCCTTGCCCTAATGTACTCTTCTATAATCATTCCTATCTTGGAAAATGACACTTCATTCACCAGCAATTCATGGCAGAACTCTGGAAGCCCTTCCTGACACTACTTTTTCAATGACCCATATATCCAATGCATTATCAAGGCCTAGTGATTAAGATTTATTTATTGCTTGATTGATTGTAGTGGAGGTGGAGAGAAATGGAGATATATATCTCTCTCCACCTCCACTACCTTAAAGCTATTCCTAGATATTTATCATGTGTCACCTGGACAGTCACCAGGACTAGTTTCCTAAGTGGTCTGCCCACACCCTCTCCAACACTCTCTAATCCATTCTGTACAATGTAGCCAGAACAATCTTTTAAAATCACAGAACCAATTCTCTCTCTCTCTCTCTTTCACACACACATACTGATTGAAACATATAAACATCACTTCAAACTTTTCAGTTACATGGCACCTAAAATAAAATCCAAATTCCTTAATATATCCTATGTCAAAAGAAGTCTCAGAGACAAAAGCATTTAGGAAAAAAAAAGTTTTCTTGGAAAAACACTTGTAAAAGTTTACAAGTGAGTTCAACTTTAAAAGGACTGGTTCAGAAAACACACACACCCCAAGGTTATATGGTTCATGATGGAAAAAATAACTCTCATATGATTGCCATACTCCCCCAAATTATTGCATATCATCAGACGTATAAAAGACAAAAGTCAGCATTACAAAAGCCAGTGATTAAATTGTTTTTGTTAAGGAATCAGAAACATGTGAAAAAGGCTAAAGGTTTCATTCACTTTGGAGACTGGATAGTATGACACTGTTCTTTTTTGGCTTACCTCAGAGCACAAAGTGTTTCATTTTTCCTAACTGTGGTATGTGACATTTATACTTATTCACATTGGAAGCAAGGCAAGGGGCCGATTTTGGTTTACAAGGATAAATCTGGGCATGATCTGGCTACTTCTAATGTCTTCATCCTCAACTTATGCTACTCGCCCCCTCATTTCTATGTTCCAGCCACTTGGCCTTCTTTCAGGTTCCCAAGCTCTTCCCCAGCACGGTATTCCCTCTCTCTGGTACACACTCCCCTATAACCTTTACCTAGCCCAATGTTACTCATCTTCCCAGTTGCAACTTAAATGTCACTTCCTCCAAATCCCAATCTGAATCAATACTCCTATTATTAAATCAGTCATAGTGTCTGTATTATCAGTTAGGATGCCTTTGGTTGTCAGTAACTCAAAGACTAATTCAAATGTATTGCTAGTGTCTTTAAAGCCGGAGAGGTTTTGAGCATGGAGAAGAACACTCAGCACTATATGTACTTTTGTTTAAAGCTCACTATACAAACCTTAATACCTAGTAAACAGTATTTCCTGGAAATACTTTGCTGTGCTGTCCAAAGCAGTATCCACTAAACACATGTGGCTATTGAGCACTTGAAATACAGCTAATGCAACTCAGGAATTAAATTTTTTATTTTATTTATTTTTAATTAAAATTTAAAGCTGATAATTGCTTCAGTTATTGGAAATTTTTTAAGTGTGTTTGGAAAAACTCAGGTATATGGATCTATCTTTTCAACTGCAAATTTTATGAAATCTAATACAGTTCCAGTATTTCTAACTGAAATTAAGCAATTAAGAATAAAGTATATAGATGGAACCAGAGGGTATTAGCAAAACAAGTCATCAGAGAAAGACAATTATTGTACGATCTCACTGATATATGGAATTTAAGAAACAAAAAGAGGATCACAGGGGAAGAGAGGAAAAAATAAAACAAGACGAAACCAGAGAGGGAGACAAACCATAAGACACTCTTAATCATGGGAAACAAACAGGGTTGCTGGAGGGGAGGGAGGTGGGAGAATGCAGTAACCGGGTGACAGACATTAAGGAGGACATATGTTGTAATGAGTACTGGGTATTATATAAGACTGATGAATCACTGACCTCTACCTCTGAAACCAATAATACATTATAAGTTAATTAATTGAATTTACATTANAATACATTATATGTTAATTAATTGAATTTACATTAAAAAATGAAATTTAAAAAAAGAATAAAGTATATAAATGTAAAGTACATACTGGATTTCCAAGGCTTGTATGAAAAAATGTAAATTATGTTTTTATATTGATTACATGTTAAAGTTATATTTTGGATATATTGGGTTAAATAAAATGTTACTAAAATTAATTTCATCTATTTTTTTTTTGTATATTGAGCTAAAAGAAAACTTTATATCACCTAGCTTATTTTAAATTCCATGGCTAATTACAGAGTTAGCATTATTATGTTGGACAGCACAGCTCCAAATATCTCCTCAGCTAATCAAAAGCATAAATTTAACAAAGCTTCCAGGTAAAGGCTTACAAAATTTCCGGTTAAAGTTTTTGAGGGAGTTGGGAGGAAATACAAACATCAAATTGGTACTTTTAAAAGATAACTGTGTAAGATGCCAAAGCTGGACTGGAATTTAAGGCGAGTGGCCAGAGTATTGGGTAAAATGGGAGGCTACTGCAGTAAACCAGGCAGAAAAGTGATGATACTGGTTTGGGCTAGAATGGAGGTGGTGAGATGACGAGAAGCTACATCTGAGAGGCACTCGGACGTAAAAGTAACAAAGTTTAAAAATTTATTTAATCAGATTATCTGATTGAATCAAAACATTGACTACAGTTTAATCATGTTCTACAATGAAAACAGTAATTAAAATGTATTTAATCAAAGTCTATAATTTATTCAAAACAGATTACAGGTTTAATCAAATTCTTCAACAATTTTATTAAAATCACAAATCTAGCAGATTCTCATATCCTAAAAACGGAAAATACACACACACAAACACGCGCACACACAACACCGGAACTATCACAAGGTTACAGAATTCATTGTAACATTTATATTCAAACTGATCAGAAAGGTAGCACACGTATGACTTGGGCCTCGTATCTGCTAAAGGAGGAGGGGCTGAGGAATGAATGAACTATTCACGGCAATCTGGAGCAGAAGACAGCGGCCACGCCCGGGGCGCGGAGGCGGAGTCCCGGTCGGACACGACTGCCAGAATTGGCCGGAGGTCCCACGTCGGTCACTGGCCAGGCCCCGAACCCTCGCCTCATTCATCGCCCCGCCCACCGCGGGTCGGAGGGCTACGCCTTCAGCGTGTTTATTCCGGCTGCGCCAGTGCGGGTCTGATTCAAAATCCGCAGACCCACCGAGGATCTGACCTGCTAAGGAAAACCTCCACGCCATCGTCCCACAGTCAAGGAGACGCCGGAGCCACAGGCTGAACCTGCCATCTGACAGACCCTCCCGCCGGGAATGCTTCCGGGGCAGGGGGCGGGGCTGACGGAAGTGGCCGGACGCCGTCTGCTGTTAGTGTTTAACGGCTGAAGGAAAGAGAAGCCCGAACTCCGTCGGCGCCGCGGGGCGGCAGTCACGACCTGAGTCGGGGCGCTGCTAGCCTCCGGACGAGCCACAAGCCAGGAGTACCGGCCGCAGAGCGGAGGGGCGAGACGCCCGCTCGCCTTCTGATCTCGTCCTGTCACGGGGCTCCATCGAGATTCCCCTCCAGGACACTGACGAGGTAAGTGTCGAGTATGGGGGAGGGTGGGGACTGTGAACTTGGACGATCCCCACCTCCCCCCTTCTTTTCACTTTNTTTCACTTTGCACTAAAGCGAGAGTACCTTCTCCCCCAGGATCCCAGGTCGAAATCCCCGACCGAAGCCGCAATCACCTCCTACCCCAGCTCCTGCCCCTTTTCAGGCTGGCAACATCACGTCCCCGCAGCCTCGGGGGCACCCCGAGGAGTTCGTGAAAGCTCCTTTCCTACCTGTTGCTAGGTGACAGCACTCTGCTCTTCCTCATTTGTCGGGCGCGGGGGTGTGAGAGTGCGCATAAATTGTAAGGCGCCTCAAGGTAAAAGGTGGGCGCTGATGTCACCGTGGTCTCTGCTGCTCAAACTGTCTTTGCCTGAGAATACATAGGATGTCGCCCTTTATCCCTTAGAAACTGGAGCCTGTCGTGGTGCACTGTGTCCGCCACACACGGCTCCAACGGCGAAATGGAGACCCCGAGATCTACCCGCCAGGTGTGCCAATAGAATTAACCCTCTCCCCCTTCGGTTCGCCTCAGCATGGGTACCCTGTGGCTTGTCTGAGTAAAGCCCTCAGCGTTGATGTTGTCTATATCCATTATATCTCATACTCTCATTTTTGTTTGAGATAAAATATTGAGATATAACTGATTTAGCATAAAATCCAGTGGTTTTCAGTAGTATTGTTGTAAAGTTGTGTGACCATCACCATCTATCTAATTC
>NW_023253834.1:0-7862 GCF_002007445.2 Ailuropoda melanoleuca | reverse complement strand
TCATATGGAAGATAATTTAGGCCTATTACCTATTGCTAGATGGCAGAACTTGGAAAAACTCACAGAGAGAAGGAAGTATTTGGAACAATAAGAATCGGAGTGGATTCCTACCCCTGATGATTTTGAAGATGAGAGTAGATATAGATTTCACATTTGCATTGGCTGTACAATTATGCTAGAGAGCATCTAACATTTTTGTTACCTTGTAACATTCTACAATTTTAATGATGCTACAAGATGGATGTCTTCACTGTCATTTGCCATCAAGGATTGTTTAAGGAAAAGCTATAACTTGTTGACTGTAAGCTTTAAGGGAAAACTAAAGAAGCACAGTACATATCCAGTACCGAGGTGTCAAATGTAAGATGCTTGCTTTCCAAGGTAAGATCTTATTTGTTGCTCACATAATCTTGTACAGTGTTATTATGGTATCCCATTTTACATCTAAATAAACTGAGGCTTAGCAAGTCTGCATTACATGTCCAAAGACTCATATTTAGCAACTTGAACTGCTGAGTTATCTGATTTTAAAGCCCAGGCACCTATTAATCATTACAACTGTTATTCCTCTTCTATTGTGGTTGTATTCTTAATGGTCGGGAGCACAAGATAATACTTGTCTCCCACAGGTTTGATGTGATCTTATAAAGCTGACTTTCCCAGATGCAACAAAAATGGGACCACATAAATTCAGGGCAATAAGAAAATTAAACTCAGAACGAGGCTTGACACTTCCACTTTGGAATTGATACTCCTGGAACTAAAGATGGGTTTGGCACTCTAGGGATTCACTTAAGTTATTGTTCTAATTTAAGTTATTACATTTATGGGCCTAAATTTTAGCTTGCTTGTTGGAATCTGTTACATGGACTGTAAAGTTNCTAGGGATTCACTTAAGTTATTGTTCTAATTTAAGTTATTACATTTATGGGCCTAAATTTTAGCTTGCTTGTGGAATCTGTTACATGGACTGTAAAGTTAAACCCCTAATGCATCGCTTCTCAATTTGTAAAGAGAAAATATTTTGGTTATTTCACAATGGGTACATGTCTACACCTCAGGTCAATCATTATGCCTGCTTTCTGCTGGGTCCCCAGTGACACATTTGCATATTGAAGACACAAGGGACATGGAACAGTTGGGCTGCAAATCTCAAGTTCTGCTTGCTAACTACCCTCCTCAAACTTCAGGAGAAATTTGCACTCAAATTTCTGACTTGTCCCCCCAGTTTCATTTTTATTTATACTGCTGTTTCCAGCGAACCATAAAGTACACCGAGGTACCAATGCTTAGTGATAAAGGGTACAGAATCTACAGCCAGACTGCCTGGGTTCAGATCCTGACTTTACGCTTTTAATCCCTCGTCATCTCATCTGCAA
This sequence comes from Ailuropoda melanoleuca, assembly GCF_002007445.2. Taxonomy (NCBI): domain Eukaryota; kingdom Metazoa; phylum Chordata; class Mammalia; order Carnivora; family Ursidae; genus Ailuropoda; species Ailuropoda melanoleuca. The sequence continues at coordinate 6,483 of NW_023253834.1, read as the reverse complement.
AAGAGGGATAATAATACCTCCTCAAAGAGTAAGTAAATTAGTGCATAATAGGGAGGTCCTTGAACTTGGTAATAACCCAATAAATAATATATATTATCTTTTTTTGATTCTAATTATTCAAAGTGAGATATGATTACATATGTCAGACCATATGTTTTCTTTTCTTTGAAATAGAACTAGGTTTTCTTTTCTTTGTTTCTTCTTTTCTCACTTCTTTTCCAGAAATAGGTTTTCTTTTCTTTGTTTCTTCTTTTCTCACTTCCTTTCTTCTAATCTTTTGTTCCTTCCTTCCTCCTTTTCTTCTTTCCTTTTCCCTTTCTCTTTCTTCCCTTCCTTCCTTCTCTGTTTTTGTTTTTTCTTTTACAAATATTGATTTTGTGGTGAAGCCACTGATGGGACATTCCCACACGTATATCTCCACAATTTCCAACTTATCAGTCCAGCTGTGAACACTGTTACTCTTGGATTTTGTGAGCTATCAGAGGATTTCAGTGGAAATATAGAATGTTTTCTTACTTACCACGTGCAGAAGCATGAGCCTCACCTCAAGAGAACCGATACGAGCAATTCCCAATTGTTAAGCCACAGCAACATCCATCTATTAAGAAGGCAACTATATTGGGATCATGGGAGGGCCAGGATAAAACATGATCTGCACATCAGCATCTGTTTTCTAATTAGGATGGCTCAGTGGCAATCTTCATCCAATAATTTAGTTAAATTTCATTCCTAAAGTATAAATATGCTCTGAAGGCACATGGGTGAAGTTAAATCAATAACTGCATTATTGTAAATTACTTCATAATTATATATTGATAAACAGAATAAGGTTATATGATATCCATTTGCCATATCACTTCATATCTCAGACAACTTCGTAGAATTGCATTCTTACATTGTTTTCAAACAGCTTTGTTTTGTATAAAATGCATTTCACCTCTTGTTAAAGCAATACAATTTCAGCATAGCATTCCTTGTTTTGTTTAGATTTTCAAGCCATATATACTCAAGGTATCTGAATTAAATGTCCTCAGAGAATTAGATGTGAAAAAAAATTAAGGACTTTTAAGACAAACATTGCATTCTCTTCTGGTTTTAGGCCTGGCTGGAGAATACTGGGAGACTGTAAGATATTCAGATATTACAAGTCAACCTGCTTGCCATCTATCCCAAAACCCCTCAGCTTTGATTGTTTTCCTTATCTACTGATCTCCCTTCTATCTGCGGTCTCTTCCCTCCATGTGCCACTTGTCATATACTTATTTATGCTAACTGTGTGCCCTAGAACATTCACAATCATCTAATATAAAATATTGTGTCCTGGGTGGGGTGGGCTCTGACTGGCTATGCTGGGTAGCTGGTCAGTGCTGGGGGCTGTTGGGGTCTGGTGGGCTGAATAGAGTCTTGAGCAGGCAGATGTCTTAGAGGTGGCTGGCAGCGGGGGTCTCCATGTGCCAAAGAGCATTCCAGGGCCAGAAACAGCTGGAAGAGAATGAGGTCGGCCATCTGGAGACCTCCAGTTGGGCCCCGGGCTCCCTGTGCAACCAGTTCTAGGTGAGGCTGCCCCTTGAGAGCAGGCAGCCTCAACCTCTGGGCAGGAGCCCCCCAGAAATGCCTGGAAACCCCAGAGCCAGGGCTTCAAGGCTGTGACTCGCTCAGCTAAGAACGCCTTGAGTGGCATGTCCTAGAGAATCTAGCAGTCCTGCCGAAGTGGCACCAAGTGGTTGTTGGCAACCCAGGTGAGAGCCAGGAGGAGGAGGAGAGGGGTACAGAAGGGCAATAGCCCCGTTCACAACCTGAGCCAGAAGAGCACCCACCTGTCTGAAGCTTCCCCCACCCCCTCAATCCTGGACCTGTGGATGAGGGAATATCGCCGACCCGCTATCCAGACAGGCCCATAAGCGTACCCACTGCAACCTTCCTCCAGGAGGGAGACTGCTTTTGGATTCCCTATTCCTTGACAGAACCCCTCTGCTCCCCAAGTGAGTCTGACCTAGAGCCTTTGGGAGCTGGAATTCAGCATCTCCAGAAGCTGTCACAAGAACTGGTTGGGGCCATCGTAACTGAAGAGACCAGGGACATGACTGTTTCTTTCATTTGTGACTGAGGACAGTGCCTTCAGGTAATGCCCTTCTCCCAAGCACCTTTCTGGGATTCTTCGTCTCCCACCTCTTCCCCTCATGCATGAACATGTGCAAGAAGGGAGCCTTTTCTGGAAAACCCCACAGAGCTGATGGATCCAGCAGGTAGAAAGCCTGCAAGTCTTACCTGCCTGGAGCCAGAGCCACTGACCTCACTGACCCCATCATTAACTGAGTATACCAGGCCCCCAAAAAAGTGGGCCCACCTTCCAGCTCCTCATTTTGGAAGGAAGACTATGGTGTTCCCCATTGCCCTGCTTTGAGCACAGTGAGGGGCCAGAAGGGAGCTCTGTATTGCAGCACTCAAGCCACATCTGACCACCATGCCATCACATCAGGATCTGTGCATCCCTGCAAGTCCCAAGGAAGCCCAAGGGTCGGCAGTGCCCTTGGACCACTGCTAACAAGGGCCCAGGAGGAGACTGCTTGGGGGCACTGCTCTCCTGCTCCAGCCACATCTGTTCCTGCCAGTGACATCCTGACCCAACCTGAGAGTGACAGGGAGAAAAGTGGGGGCAGTTGTTCACTCTGTTCCTCTTTTGGGCTTGGAAATTCATCCCCCACTCCAGCATTGTTGAAATTCATCCCCCACTTCAGCGTTGTTGCTGTCTCATTTGCAGCACGAAGCACGGGTGCCAGGAGGAATTGGGCAGCTCTGAGCTGTGTACCCAGGAGTGGGATCTTTCAGAAATCGTCCCCTATGTTGCCAGTGTCTAGACTCTAGGGAACCTAGCTGCTGTCTTTCTCCTCCCACCAGAGTTCCGCAAGAAGCTCTGGGAGAGAATTCCAGGCCCTAAGACCTTGGGCCCATGGGTACCTATTTATACTCAGCACAGGGCACTGTGGGTGTGCAAGGAGGGGTAGCACTATTCAGTAGTGATTTCTGCCCTTGATGACTTATTTAAGAAATCTGCATTGTCATTTTATTAAAGAAACCAGCATGTGACTTCCCTAGATAACACTGCTTTTTCATAATAAAGACTCTTCTTCCATAAAAATAAAATAAATAATAAAATAAAATAAAATAAAATAAAATAAAATAAAATAAAATAAAATAAAATTCTGTCCTATTACCAGTGAACGTGGCTCAATTTTTGGTTGAGAAAACATGGTGACTGTAATATACCTGCTAATTAATGTGTCGCTTGTCTTTTAATCAGAGCTTATGTTCACGGCTTGGGTATGTCCTTGGTATGACACTGTTCTATGCTGACTTTGTTCCTCTCTGCAAAAAAAGACACTGGGAGAACGTGTGTGTTTTAGGTGCAGTCAAACTTGCCCTTGAATCTATTTTCATCATTTGTTAGATTTTTTACTGTAACCAGGTCATTTAACCTCTTCCTATATGGCAGGGAGATAATACTCCTTCCTCTCACCAAATAACATTTAAATGAGATTATATGTTTATGACTAGTCTTGGTCCTTAACCCTTACAGGGCACTCAATATATGGTAGGGATTATTGTGGAACAATATTATTATAAGTTCATTATGTAAAAACAATGATCTTTCTGTTCCCGATCACACTGTTTATCTCACCAGGTCTCCTCTTAAAATATTGGTCATTATTACTGTGAAATGAATTTATAGTTAGTGGTATTTTGTTTGATCCTAAAACAGTATTTCTCAACCATCAGTGACCATCCATTAGTTCCTTTCCCAAATTCCCTGAGCCGGAAACTTCAGGGATGGCTCTGTTTCTGTACCCCACACAGAAGTCCTGAAGTGAAATCTGGTTAAGAACGACCAAGCTAAACATCTGAATAGGATTTGAAAGTAATATCTAAAGAAAATTTGCTTTCCTTCATGGTAATTTGCAGGGATCTTCAAGGAAATTTACAGGTATCAGTGTTTGGAATTGGAAACCCTGGTTCATCAGATGTCCAGGGCCAGATCGTTTCTAAGCAGTAGAGAGTAAAAAGATAGTGTTGTACAGATCCTGAGTCCTCCACACATGTCATTTTCATGCAAGTGACGTCTAGGGACAATGAACAGTGAAAACACCTTCTAAGCACAAATCCTCATGGTGGTGGAAGTGGGAATTTTGCTTTGACAGACAAGCCCACCAAAGTTCAGAAGCTCATTGCTATTTGTGTGACATGGCCCTACTCTTTGCCTGAGCCACCACTTGGGAGAGCACCCAAGGTTTTCTCCTTAGTTTGCTTCATTGTAAAACATTACCCATTGTGAACTGTTGGTCAGCAGGTTATTCTTCTCACCCTACAGCCCTGTTAAGAAGTGGAAGAAGTGGAAATGAGGGTGACGATGGTGTTTGAATTACATCCCCCATTGATTTGGTAATTAGCTCTAGAACCATACATAGAATCNTCTAGGGACAATGAACAGTGAAAACACCTTCTAAGCGCAAATCCTCATGGTGGTGGAAGTGGGAATTTTGCTTTGACAGACAAGCCCACCAAAGTTCAGAAGCTCATTGCTCTTTGTGTGACATGGCCCTACTCTTTGCCTGAGCCACCACTTGGGAGAGCACCCAAGGTTTTCTCCTTAGTTTGCTTCATTGTAAAACATTACCCATTGTGAACTGTTGGTCAGCAGGTTATTCTTCTCACCCTACAGCCCTGTTAAGAAGGGGAAGAAGTGGAAATGAGGGTGACGATGGTGTTTGAATTACATCCCCCATTGATTTGGTAATTAGCTCTAGAACCATACACAGAATCGTAATCTCTGTGTATTTGGCCCATTATACTTTCCAACTTCCTGTTCTATTCAGACTTCAAATACATGGATGTATTTTCTGAAATCCAAATTGATATTCTGAATGATTCAGGACATGATGCCTCAAGCCATATCCAAGAAAAGAGAAAAGTTGTGCTTAATGAGCAATTATCCACTTAAATTGAAGAGAAGTGAGAGAGGAGCTCAGAGGATAGAGAAGATGAACTTAACAAGTGGCCTTTGCTCACCTCTGTGATAAATCAAAAATCCTGACATTTTGAATAGTGTTACTTGCACAATTAGTTTACAATTACCTGAATAATCTTATAAAAAATAATCGAGCGCTTGCATGATTTTGCATTAATTTCTCTTGATACCTCATAAATGCAAGAGGATTTGCATTTGAGATGCATAAAAAATGCAAATCACATCTCTATCTCTTCTTAACCACCAAAAGCCTTATTTATGATCATAACTTTTTTCAGATCATTCTAACTGTAATACACCATTAAGAATGTCACACAGAACATTTACAATGTACTCTAGAAAGGAAATCTGGCATTAGCGCATTATTGCCTTCTGTATCTTGTGGGTAGGAATTCAGAATACATTACTTGAAAAATGAGGACATGCTTTAAGATTAAGGATTAATTAACCAATTCATTCATTTATTCACCCACATCCATGTAACAAATATTTATTGACCATCTCCCTATGAGCAAGGAGCTGTTCTATCTGGAATTTTATCAAGAAACAGGACAGACAGGGTTTCTCTTCTCATAGGTCTTACATTTTAGTGAAAAAAGTGATCAAGATAAGTAAACAAACAAGAAAAATATCAGGCTTAAGTAATCCAGCAGAAATGACTTTATTTTTAAACCAAAACTCACCATGCCCAAGTCTAAAAAGGAGTCATAAAAACATGTTTTTAAAACTAGTTTTTAAATGTTGTCTCCATGTTAAAATTGTTCATCTCTTCTGTTTTTATAGAAAAGTCACTTAGCCCTGTAGTATTCAAAGGTGAGAAAAGTCGTGAAAAATAAAAAATGTTGGACTAATTGGTATTAAGCAAACTCTGGTGGAGGAAGCTCCTTTAATGGTCTCCTGACATCAGGGTCATCCAGGTCAGGAATCAAACACCTTTTCTCTTGTTTGCTGACTGCTCTCCTTACTCATTTTATCACACGCACTTACTCGGGTCACCTAAGTGGTTACCAATCTCCTTTGTTCTCTTTCTCTAAGAGGGCACTTCTTTGTCCCTGGTGACTCAAGAGAAGTCAATTATTTTTGACAACTGCTGCCCAGACAAAAGCAGAAATGATGGAAATGTTCAACACTTGGAAATACCTAGATTCCAAGTGCTGGGATTTCTAGGAGCTTTAGTCAGTTAAAATCTATCTTATTTATGTATTGTTTTTTTTAGTGAGAAACATCAGTCATATAAATGAATGCCAAACCAATTCTCAGAAGGAAATTGCTTTGATATGGTCCACCCTTAATCAATGAAACTGGTATTATATATTTGCTTTTCATATCAAGGAGGTTTGAGGATCATTTTAAGGATAGGTGTTACTCTATTTCAGCCAAAATTCTCTTCCTGTTACTCTGAGTCAAATATCCCATACATGGGTATACCAGTTCTCAAATTTCTGCAACTGATTTAAAAA
>NW_023253833.1:0-10753 GCF_002007445.2 Ailuropoda melanoleuca | reverse complement strand
AAAAATGTGTGACAGATTTTTTAAATATATATTTGAGTGACTTTTAGAATAATCCCTCTTAGGAAGAGACTTCTGTTGTTGAGGAAATGTTTAAATCATTTTAATAGGGGTAGGTTAGTTGCTATGGGTCATGGGTTTCAGCTGGTCCCTCGGTCACAAAGTAATAGTTTAACAAAAATAAAACCTCCTCTCTGTTACAGGAAGAGAAAGTTGATCCTGGTTAGAAACAGACATGAGTGGAATGACAGTGAGTGACAGGAAAGGAAAAAAAAAAAAAAAACAGTAAAGTGAGCAAAAAGGTGGGCCGAAAGGAACTCCTGAGATTTTCCCAGTATTCAGGGAAGTCTACAAAAATCAAACATTTTACAGCTGGACGTGAGTATGTAATATAGTGATCAAATATCTCTATCCAAAACAGAGGTCAAGTGTTCAAAAAGTGTTATTACTTGGGGCACCTGGGTAGCTCAGTTGGCTCTTAGTTTCTGCTCAGGTCATGATCCCAGGGTCATGAAATTCAAACCGGCAGCTGGCTCTGCACCTCAGTGAGAAATCTGTTTCCCTTCTGACTCTACTCCTCCCCTCCACTGCTCACTCGATAAATCTTTTATTTTTTAAAGATTTTATTTATTTATTTGACAGAGATAGAGACAGCCAGCAAGAGAGTGAACACAAGCAGGAGGAGTGGGAGAGGAAGAAGCAGGCCCATAGCGGAGGAGCCTGATGTGGGGCTCGATCCCATAATGCCGGGATCACGCCCTGAGCAGAAGGCAGGTGCTTAAACGCTGTGCCACCCAGGTGCCCCATCGATGAAATAAATCTTAAAAAAAAAAAAAAAAGGCAAAGGCTATCTCCAAATAAGGTCACATTCTTAGGTACTGGGTGGTAGGACCCCAGCATATAAATTGGTTGGGTATATAATCCCATAATATAGGTGAAAACCACCTTAAAGGGAGACCAACGACCCATGGGTTTAATATATACACTTGGAAAAAAAGGATGGGGGTAACATCTTTCTATTTGTCTAAGTCATAGAGAATTAATGCAAAAGGGCTGGTTCAGACAAACATTCATGAGCATAATACAGAAAAACACAGATTAATTGAGCTCAAAAATAGATATTCCTTCAACATAACTAGTAACTATCTTGAGGGGGATAATATGTTTTGGTCCTTTGCATCTTTCTTGTCTCTGGAAAGGCATAATGCATTATTCATAATGTAATAATGCTGTGCTTGATGGAAGTACTTTTAATTGAAACCTTTAGGGAAAGAAAACATGGAATAGATTCTTACCTTCTCATTTTTAAAGAGATACTTAATAAGGATTCTAAAATTTAGTCTATTAAGGACAAGTTTGTTCTTAATTAAACTATTATTGCGGGTCACTCTTCTCTCATTCACTTGTCATTGGTCACTAACAGACTAGGCAAGATTTCAGAGTCACACTTGGAAAAAAAAAATCTTGTGTTTTTCAATATTGTTATCACTGTTTCTAACAGCTAAAATTAACAAATCGTGTGCACTAAGTGATTTTTGTGTGCTAAGCATTCTATAAGCAAAGCAATGAACTTTGCAGCCCCTTTTACCTAAAGCCAGTCTTCTGCACTTTTTTCAGTTCCAATTTCCTTTTGTTTCTGAGGGTATGTTCACTATTGATTCTCTTTTGTTAAACCTCCATGTGTAGAGATAGTATTCATGATTCCCAATTCATGGCATACTTTCATCACTGACCTGTGCATATTCTCCATTTATTTGTCTCCTCTCATCACATTACCATTTCCCATCCTTTGCCCCATGAGCAACCATTGCATTTTATTTTAATGTTACTTTTTGTAATTGTATGGTCTGTTAGTCAAGGTTCTTCAGGAAAACAGAAGAGAGACTTTAGAGGACTAGCTCATGCAACTGCAGAGGCTGGCAAGGCTGAGATCAGTAGGCAAGCCAGCAGCCTGGAAATTCAGGTAAGAACTGATATAGCTTTGAGTCCAAAATCTACACACTGGAAACTTAGGCTTCTATGTTTCAGTTCTGAGGAAGAAGTGCTTTTTCTTCAGGAAATTTGTCTTTGTTCTTAAGTCCTTCAACTAACTGGATGAGTTAGTTATCCAACATTATGCAGGATAACCTGTTTGCCTCCCATTAACAGATTTTAATTATTAGTTGCTTCCACAAATACCTTCACAAAAACATTTAGACTAGTGTTTGACCTAACAACTGGATACGATAGCCAAGTGAACACAAAGTTAACCATGACATATAGGTTCCAAAAAAAGACTATCACTGTTGTCATATTTTTTTAATTTTTGTGGATATTGTGTTAACCCTTTGTACTCAAGGCGTAGTCCACTGGTAGGCAGCATCAGCATCCTTTGATTTTTATACCAGCACACGATCTCACGTCCACCCCAGACCTACTGAGTCTTAAGTATTAACAGTAAATTAACAGTAAAACTGCATTTTAAATAATAGTAAATATCTCCCTTATTTCCCACCTACCTCACAGAAACATTAAGACTATAAAAAATACTATATGCAGAAGAATATGTATTGTATGATTCCATTTACATGAAGTTCAAAAAGAGTCAAAATTAATATGTAGTATTTAAAGTGGTACCTGTCTGGCATGATAATGGGTATGGAATTAGAAAGGGATCAGAAACAATTACATTGACAGGTTGGGGCAGGGGGACCTGGTACTCTAGACCCAAGCAGTAATCAGTGTTTTTATTATTTCATTAGCCTGTGCATTTAAGTTTTGTGCACTTTCCAGTATATATTTTATTTCACAATGAGAGTTAAAAAGATGGACTGGAGGAGATTATGCCAAGTGAAATAAGTCGAGCAGAGAAAGACAATTATCATACGGTTTCACTCATTTATGGAACATAAGAAATAGGAAGATCGGTAGGAGAAGGAAGGGAAGAATGAAGGGGGGAGGGTAACCAGAAGGGGGAATGAACCATGAGAGACTGTGGACTCTGGGAAACAAACTGAGGGCTTCAGAGGGGAGGTGGGTGGGGGATTGGAATAGGCTGGTGATGGGTATTAAGGAGGGCATGTATTGCATGGAGCACTGGGTGTTATACGCAAATAACGAATCATGGAACATTGCATCAAAAACTGGGGATGTACTATATGGTGACTAATATAACAAAAATTATAAAAAAAGATTGAATGGAATAGTATGTCCAATGCCATTGTTCTGTACTATGTACTGTAGTATGTACATACTACATGCAAAGACATTCAATAAATGTTACACCCACAAACCTCCCAAATATACTCTGCTGGTTTAGAGTGGTTGAGCTTTAAGAATTTTTTTCTTGAGTATGTTTAAATTTTAACATCCAAGTTTTATATTAATAAGGGTAGAAAACTTCATTTGGTAAACAGAGCCGCTTAATTTTTGAATATAGAAAAGCAAGCCTAGGGCATGGTTTAAAGAAAAAGAGGTAAAGAACTAAATTTCTCTCAACAAAAGCACAACAGTTCAGAGGGGTGAGTTTACAGCTTAGGAAGTCAGAAAGAAGGCCTGAAGGAAAAAATGAAACATCTACAAGATGATTGATATCCCCAGGACCTAGGATGGGCAAAAGCTCCCTTCCTGATAGAGGGGTGATGAATGAAGGTTTCAGACAGTGTCTAATATTCAATTTTAATTTGTTGTTTGTTAACCAGGCAAGCTTAGTATCTGATTATACAATAATCAGTGTTGTGCATTAATCAGGGATTCCATTACCCCACACTTCATTAAAATTTAGCCATACATGATAGTCTATGATAATTGGTGCTGTAAGGAAATGAAGGAATAAACACAACGCCCAACACAAGCAAGGCAACAGAAAAAGGACAGCAGTTACAGAAGCAAGAAACAGAGATTGAGAATTCCCTGGATGGAGATGACCAAAGAAAAAGATGGCTGGGTGGAAAAAACAAAACAAAACAAAACAAAAACCACTCTGAAGCTACTTGAGACTCTTGGGCAAGAATCTGCATTTCCTACAACATGAGGAATGAGGACCAGGGTCACTCGACTCAAATATGTTAAGAAATAGTAATCCCAGCAGTCTGGTGACTTGAGGGTACCAGGAAATGGGCACTCTGTCTCCTCTGCCTTATTAGCATTTGTCATGAGAATTCAAAGTTTTTACCAAAAGTCTTATACAGGCTTCAATTAAGTATTATAAATGAAGGTCATTTCAAAAAAAGACTGTGGGATTCTGAAACCAGGAGCTCTTAACACAGTGACTCAAAATTGAAGAACTCCATAGTGTGCAATAGTTACCAATAGTTCTATATATTCTCAAGGAAATATATAGAAATTCCCACTCTATCTTGACAGTTCATGTGTAATAATCCATATTTGGATTAACTCAAGATTGGATTAACTCAAGATTTAATGAATAAAAAAATGTAGGTGACCCTGGTCCCAAAGGAAAAGTATCTAAAAAGCAGTTATAGTGGCCTTAAAACTCCCAGGTTAAGGGCTTTCTGTTTAAGAAAGAAAACAAAACTGTGTGCCTAGTAAAATACAAAAATTGAGAAATGTCATTCATGATGCCCTTCCACGATACTCATATGTGGAATTTAAGAAACCAAACAAAGAAAAGAGAGACAAATAATCCCCAAAACAAAACTTACAAAAAAACTCCTAAATATAAGGAGAACAAACTGGTCATTGCCAGAAGGAAGCTGGGTGGGGGTTTGGGTGAAATAGGTCAAGGAGATTAAGAGTACACTTATCATAATGAGCATTAAGTAATGTGTAGAATTGTTGGATCATTGCGTTTTACACTGAAACTAATGTAACACTGTATGTTAACTTACTTGAATTTAAAAATTAATTAATTGGAAAGTATTGCCATAGAGAAAACAAAAGTCAACAAAGATAGCAACTCAGTTGTAAGTACTGAAACAATTACCCCTTTAAAATAGTTCAATACATGCATAACAGCTGTGGAATAATCGATAAAGTTAACAGCAAAAGAAAAATCACATGCCCAGGTCAAAAATAAAGTGGGAGAGAAAACCAAAACCATTATGATGAATAACACATGAGGAAAAAAAAAATAATAAGGCAGAGAAGACATTGAGAACAGGACAAGAGAAATGAGAAAAATAAGTAAAATGAAATGACAATTAAAAATAAAGTAACATGCAAATACAAAGTAGTTTTAGTACCTTAATATTTTCCCTAAGATAACTGCAATGACAGTTCAGGTAAAATGTACACACAAACGTGGAGATGTATAAGCAACTGTGCATTTCAAATTGTGATGAAGCAGCATTTTTTAAAATTGCAAACTATTTTAGACTGATACTTTTAAAGTAACAACAACAATGTCATTACCATGTCAAATGGTTGTAAAATATCCAATTGCTTACTCTTGTTCTCTGTATCTCATGGACAAACAATTCATGAACGAGGACTAGTCCACAGACCACACTTTGATTATCTGGTTTACACATAGCTGAAGAAATTGCCCATAATGTAGCACAGAGAAAGACTGAAAACATGAAGAACAGAAAAGCTTAAGAAATAATGGTGGACTTAAGTAGAAAGACTACTACTACAGTTTATGAAAGAGAATGCAACATACATGGGGAATATTTGAAGAAATATTTCCTGAAAAAATTTTCAGTATTTGGAGACACATGTGAATTTTCTAATAGGAATCACAAATCTAAAGCAAATGAAAAACAAGAAATCTATTCCTACCTACATCACAGTGAGAAGTCAGAACACCAAAGACAAAGAGAATACCATAAAAGCAAGCAGAGATAAAGACAGCTGACCTATGGAAGATCCATAATTATACTGATAAAAATATAGAATACTGGAATACACCTTTAAAATGAGAAAGTGGTATCCTCAAGGCATTGAGAGAAATTACTATTAACTACAAATTCGGTAACTAACTTAAGTAGTAATGATAGCAAAATTAATATTTTTCAGACAAAAGTTAAGAGTTTAAAAATAGATTCTTACTAGAGGAATTACTAAATATGTATTTTAGGAAACACAAAATTATTCAACATCAAAGAAGAACTGAAATGAGAAAAGAAATGGTGAGCAAACAGGTTATAAACTTGTCAGTAAATACAAACATGGACTGTATGCAACAATAGTAAAAATTTCGGAAATAAAAGCAAGCTACAACATAAATGTTAGCAGAAAATAACACACACAAATCTTCTCTCATTTGACAGTATAGAGTTTGGGAGTTATATTTTTGCATTGGATGGCACATGTACAAACAGATGAAATGTTTTATTTAGACTTTTTCTAACAACCATTGGAAACTAATCAATAAGTAATGCAGGGGATAAAGAGCAACACAGGTTATTCAAATATCTGTTATTCATGGACATGTTCTAGGCTTTTCAGATAATATATATAAAAAGTGCTAGAAAACAACATTAATTAAAATTATTTAAGGCAATTATAACTGAACAACAGTAAACACAAACCGTAATTTGTTAGCATAAGTACTAGAGATATATGCATTGAATTTCTCATTTCAGGTTCTTAAATTTTATTTTTTAACTTTTTTTCTTTTTTTTTTTCCTTAAAGATTTTATTTATTTGACAGAGACACAGCCAGTGAGAGAGGGAACACAAGCAGGGGGAGTGGGAGAGGAAGAAGCAGGCTCCCAGAGAAGGATCCTGATGCGGGGCTCCATCCCAGAACGCGGGGATCACGCCCTGAGCTGAAGGCAGACGCTTAACGACTGCACCACTCAGGCGCCCCTGTTTTTTAACTTTTTAATTTCAACCTTGAAAAGTTTAAAAAAAAAAAAAACAGTTCCGTTTACCCTTCACCAACATCCTCCATTGTTAACATTTTACTACCTTTATTTCTCTCCCTCTGCATGCTTTTTTCTGAACTGAGAGTAAATGGCAGATATGAAGCCTTTTGTTCATAAATGCTACAGTGTGCATTTCCTAAGAATGAAGATATTATCTTACATAATTGCAGTGTAACCAAAATCAAGAATCTACATTAATAGTCTTATATAGTCTCACCAGCCTCATTCAATTTTTGATAATATTCACAGAACATCCTTTATAAATCACTTAATGGAAAAGAAAACCTGGTGCAAGACCACACATAGCATTTAGTTGATATGTCTCTTTAGTGTCTTTAATCTTGAACAGTTCAACTTTTTCATTCATGATCTTGATGTCCTTAAAAATAAAATTTGAAAATATGGGACATTGATCTTTGTAGGCCACTTAGTTTAGAGAATGTCCTTCAATTTAGATTTGTCTGATGTTTGCTCATGATTATATTCAGGTTACATGTGGTTTGTAAGTTATACAACTAAAGTTACATTGTGTCCCTCTCAATGTCCATCCTGCGCTACATAATGTCAGTTTGTCCCATTCCTGCTCATAATAATTTTGATTACTTGATTACAGTGCTATCTGCCAGGTTTCACCTTTGCAAAGTTACCATTTTTCCCTTTGTAATATTTTAGAGGTATAGTTTGTGAATATTGTGCTTAACATCACTGATTTTTCCTCGAATCAAGTATTACCATGGTTATTATTACCTGTATTAGTTAATATTTTGCTAAAAGGAAGAACTTCTCCCTCATTTCCTTTTTTTTTTTAAATTTCATCAATGTATTTTACTTAATAGGATATGGTCCATTACAGTCATGAATTATTTTGATGCCCAAGTTAATTCTCATTAATTCATTTAGCAACTCCTTGTTTTTGCTGCAGCAAGATGTTTTGGGCTTATATTGTACTTTCCATGCCTCAGGTCTCTCTGAGGGAGAAATCATTCTTTTTACTGAAGAATGATATTTAGAAACCAAGACCTGGTGATTATATATGTTCACTGCTGCTGTGTCCTTGGTTCTAGGACATCTCAAAAGGAAGAATTAGGAAATTAATCTATGCATACGTACACATATATGAACAAATACAAAAACCCACACGACAAATTCATACTGAAAGCTCTACTCCAATACATCACTGTTTATCCAAATCCTCCTTTCTGAATTTATAACTTCCTTCCCCAAAACGAGAAATCTGGTGCACAGTAACTTAAATGTATTTATTTTTTTGCCCATTCCTAAAATGCATAGGAAGTAGTTTTAGAATTTAACCTGTATGATGGCAAAAATAAAATTACTACCCTGTGTTTAGTATGTTATTATCATTCATCTTGTCATTAGCCTGAGAACATGGTCAAAAGACTGTTCAAAATTAGTCTTTCAGTTATTCATTTGGAATATAGTTTAGGGGTGGATCATTTCTATGTATATCCATTAAGGAGAATACTTTTCACATCCTTATGAAGGTTTTATTTTGTTGTTTTTGATATGTAAGACTTTAACATGTTACAATCTTCTGTTTATACATTGTTTCTGGAAAATCCTGCTTCATTATTCCCTTAGTTGCTTCTGAGAAGTCTAACTCAGGTATAATTCTCTGCCTTGTAAGTTACTTAACATGATTTCAAAGTTAAAAATTATACAAAAAGATATTCTAAAAGAAGTAATGTTCCTTTTCCCCTCTTTTCGGTGCCATCCCATTCACCCAGTATAGGTAACCAACTTCCTTATTTTTTTGTTTTTGTTTTTCTTTCCTTTTGACTCTTTTTTGTAAAAATAAGTAGATAAGACTTCCAGGGAAGATGGTGGAGTAGGAGGACCCTAGATTAACTTCAACCCACAGATATAACTAGATAACACTTACAGTATAAATAAGCCAGAAAATAACCCAAAGACTGGCAGAATAAACTCCACAACCACATGTGGATGGAAACCAAAGGGACTCATGGGACTGTCCCTGGGAGGGAGGGACATCACAGGCATGGAGAGGGGAGAGAAAAAGAACCCCATACCAGAGAGCCTGCACAGGAAAAAGAAACCCTCATAACATTCTGCTTTGAAAAGCAGAGGGGCCAAATTGTGAGTTCTCACATCCAGCAGGACTTCAAACATGTAATTGAAAAGAAAAAAGAAAAAGAAAAGAAAAGAAGAGAAAAGAAAAGAAAAGAAAAGAAAAGAGAAAAGAGAAAAGGAAAGAGAAAAGGAAAGGAAGGAAAGGAAGGAAAGGAAGGAAAGAAGGAAGGAAGGAAGAGAGAGAGAAAGAGAGAGAGAGAAAGAGAGAGAGAGAGAGAAAGAGAAAGAGAAAGAGAGAAAGAGAGAAAAAGAAAGAAAGAAAAAAGAAAGAAAGAAAAGAAAGGAAAGAAAAGAAAGGAAAGAAAGGAAAGAAAGAAAAAAAGATCAGTGGGCTCTGCTCTGGGAGAGCCTGGAGGGTGAGAGGAAATGGCGTCCCCACCCTTAGAGAGCGAGCACAATCAAGAGCCCCTGGAAATACAGTGTAAAAGCATCAGTTTGAAAAGTGCTTGCGGCACACAGGAGGAGGTTATTTACTATTATCATATTATGCTCCAGAAGGGACAGAAATCATTGGGAAATTCCTCCAGGAACAAAGGAGCTGGCAGATGGCACCTCCCTCCCCCCAGTCCCCAGCGTAAGTACACGGCCACCTGCAGGACTCACTATCTAACCTGCTACCACCACTACCCAGCAGCACCATGCCCTGCATGTGCTTCTACAGATCCATTCCTCTGGATTACACCTCAGTCCAGGCACTGCAAGGCCTCTCTACCGAGGAGCTGGGGGAGTGCACAAAGCTAGCTAGCACCACTGCCCTGCTATGCTGTGCTTGCAGGGATAGCGCCCCCGCCCATGAGGACCA
Organism: Ailuropoda melanoleuca; assembly: GCF_002007445.2. Classification (NCBI taxonomy): domain Eukaryota; kingdom Metazoa; phylum Chordata; class Mammalia; order Carnivora; family Ursidae; genus Ailuropoda; species Ailuropoda melanoleuca. The sequence continues at coordinate 1,030 of NW_023253833.1, read as the reverse complement.
CCTCAGCTCTGGTGCTGCAGGGTCCCTCCCACAGAGGACCAGGAATGCACAAAGTTTGCCAACACCACCCTACTGCCCCCACTCATTGCTATGCTTCTGTGGAGATAGGGGGCTGCTTCAGTCCTAGTGCTGCAGGGCCCCTCCTGAAGAGGACTAGCTGCTTGCAAAGTATGCTAGCACTGCCACCATACTGCACCACCCCTGCCACTCTGTTTCAGTGGATCCACCCTTGGCCAGTGCCCATACAAGGTGATACTGCAGGCCTGGCAGTGTGCAGAGCCCCTACAGTGGCCAGCACCACTTGAAAGTGACTCCTGCCCTGGGGAGAGGGAAAAATAACCTACACACCAGTCATAAGGAAACCCAGAAGTAGGCTATAGGCAGACAACTGGTCTGACTACCTGCCCTGCTTGCCAACAAAAGCTTCTCAGGGTCAACTCAGAAAGTGCCCTGTGGTTTGGTGCTGTGGCATCCCTGGCAAATACATGGTATAACTCAAGTCCAAGGAATCCTCAGACTGGCCCACTAAAAGCACAGGGATCAAACCCTGCCCACAACATGCAAAAGTCATTACAGATGACTCAAGGGAAAAAGTGGCTCAGCCACAACAGCAGGGCACTTGCATCACACATAGGAGAAACCCCAAGAAGCACCAGATTCTAGTGAACAGGGGACACTCCACTGCAGGGCACTACAAAACCTCTTCTAAGGCCTGTACTTTTGAGTGCAGGAAATGTAGCTGTCTTTCCTAACACATAGAAACAGACACAGCAAGTTAGACAAAATGAGAAGACACAGGAATACATCCCAAATAAAAAGACAAGATAAAATCACAAGAGGGGCGCCTGGGTGGCTCAGTCGTTAGGTGTCTGCCTTCGGCTCAGGGTGTGATCCTGGCGTTATGGGGTCAAGCCCCACATCCGGCTCCTCCACTGGGAGCCTGCTTCTTCTTCTTCCGCTCCCCCTGCTTGTGTTCCCCCTCTCTGGCTGTCTCTCTCTGTCAAATAAATAAATAAAATCTTTAAAAAAA
>NW_023253832.1:2238-4122 GCF_002007445.2 Ailuropoda melanoleuca | reverse complement strand
AACATCTTCGTCAGAAACAATACCGTACAGGGACCGTCTTAGCACTATCATCATCCTTCACGGATAGGGAATATGAGGGAAAGTGGTCGTGGAAGCCTGACGAGATTGCCACATAGTGATCTCTGAGAAACTACACAATAGTGGGAAATATCAACGAACCACATCTCTCATGAGTAAGGGAGCATGAATGAAAAGGTTGAGGAATTTCAAGGACTCAGCGCCCTTCTTTTTGGTAATAAAAAAAGAGCAATCAGGAAAAGACCTCAAGGTAACATCAGGATTTTCACAGGGGACCCTGATTCCACATTGGGTGTAAGAGGCTGGGAAGGATACAGGACATAGAAACAGAAAGAAAGGGTGAGGATAAAGCACTGGAAGTCATNGATTCCACATTGGGTGTAAGAGGCTGGGAAGGATCCAGGACATAGAAACAGAAAGAAAGTGTGAGGATAAAGCACTGGAAGTCATATCGGCCTTCTGGAAGGTGGAACAGGAATCAAGGTGCTTTGGTACCGTGAGTGAAACCTGACGAACACAGCACTGAGAAACATAATTTGGCCAAAACCCGCTTCCAACGAAATGTTTGCTTCCTGGGTATATCCTATCAAAACTCTTGGTGGCAAAGTAAAGAAAAGGCCAAAAATATGTCAGTCAGAAACAGCACCATACATGGACCGTCATAGCACTATCATCCTCCGTTGTGAATAGGGAAACATGAGGGAAAGTGGTCGCAGAAGCCTGACGAGAGTGCCACATAGTGGTCTCTGAGACACCACACAGTCCAGGGAAATATCAACGAACAACTCTCGTAAGGGAGCATGAAAGAAAGGTTAAGGATTTTCGAGGACTCAGCGCCCTTCTCATTGGTAGTAAAGCAGAGCGTCCAGGAAAACACCTCCAGCGAACAGCGCCCTTTTCACGGGGGACCCAGATTCCACAATGGCTGTATGGGCCTTGGAAGTTTCCAGCCTTTAGAAACAAGAAACAAAGTGGGAGGAGAAAGCCCTTGAAGTCACGACGGCCTTATGGAAGGTGGAAAACGAATCAAGGTGCTTTGGTTCCGTGAGTGAAACAGGACGAACACAGCAATGAGAAACACAATTCGGCCAAAACCCGCTACCAACGAAATGTTTGCTTCCTGGGGAAATCCTGTCAAAACTGCTGGTAGCAATGGAAGGAAAAGGCCCAAAACACGATGTCAAAAGCAACACCGTACCGGGACCGTCTTAGCACTCTTATCACCCATCGTGAATAGGGAAACATGAGGGAAAGTGGTCGCGGAAGCCTGACGAGAGTGCCACATAGTGGTCTCTGAGACACCACACAGTCCAGGGAATTATCAACGAACATCATCCTTCGTGAGTAAGGGAGCATGAATGAAAAGGTTCAGGATTTTCGAGGACTCATCGCACTTCTCATTGGTAATAAAGCAGAGCGTCCAGCAAAATACCTCCAGCGACAGCAGCATATTCACTGGGGACCCGGATTCCACATTGCGTGTAGGGGCCTGGGAAGGACCCTGCCCTTAGAACCAAAAAACAAAGTGTGAGGAGAAAGCCTTTGAAGTCACGTCGGCCTTATTGAAGGTGGAAAAGGAATCAAGGTGCTTTGGTTCCGTGAGTGAAACACGACTAACACAGCAATGAAAAACACAATTTGGCCAACACCCGCTTCCAACGAAATGTTTGCTTCCTGGGGAAATCCTGTCAAAACTGCTGCTGCCAAAGGAACGAAAAGACCCCAAACATGTCCGTCAGAAACAACACCGTTCGGGAACCGTATTAGCACTCTCATCACCCATCGTGAATAGAGGAAGATGAGGGAAAGTGGTCGCGGAACCTGACGAGAGTGCCACATAGTGGTCTCTGAGACACCACACAGTCC
>NW_023253832.1:1505-1909 GCF_002007445.2 Ailuropoda melanoleuca | reverse complement strand
GGCCAACACCCGCTTCCAACGAAATGTTTGCTTAGAGGGGAAATCCCGTCAAAACTGCTGGTGGCAATGGAACGAAAAGGCCCAAAACACGTCCGTCAGAAACATCACCATACCGGGACCGTCTTAGCACTCTTATCACCCATCGTGAATAGGGAAACATGAGGGAATGTGGTCGCGGAAGGCTGACGAGAGTGCCACATAGTGGTCTCTGAGACACCACACAGTCCGGGAAATATCAATGAACAACATCTCTCGTGAATAAGGGAGCATGAATGAAAAGGTTCAGGATTTTGGAGGACTCAGCGCCCTTCTCATTGGTAATAAAGCAGAACGTCCAGCAAAATACCTCCAGCAAAAGCAGACCTTTTCACTGGGGACCCCGATTCCACATTGGGTGTAGGGGC
>NW_023253832.1:506-1378 GCF_002007445.2 Ailuropoda melanoleuca | reverse complement strand
GAGTGAAACACGACCAACACAGAAATGAGAAACACATTTCGGCGAACACCCGCTTCCAACGAAATGTTTGCTTCCTGGGGAAATCCTGTCAAAACTGCTGGTGGCCATGGAACGAAAAGACCCAAAACACGTCCGTCAAAAACAACACCGAACCGGGACCATCTTAGCACTCTTATCACCCATCGTGAGTAGGGAAAAATGAGGGAAAGTGGTCGCGGAAGCCTGACGAGTGTGCCACATAGTGGTCTCTGAGACACCACACAGTCCTGGGAAATATCAATGAACATCATCTCTCGTGAGTAAGGGAGCATGAATGAAAAGGTTCAGGATTTTCAAGGACTCATCACACTTCTCAATGGTAATATAGCAGAGCATGCAGCAAAATGCCACCAGCGATAGCAGCATTTTCACTGGGGACCCCCATTCCACATTGGGTATAGGGGCTTGGGAAGGATCCTGCCCTTAGAACCAAGAAACAAAGTGTGAGGAGAAAGCCCTTGAAGTCACGTCGGCCTTATGGAAGGTGGAAAGGGAATCAAGGTTCTTTGGGTCCGTGAGTGAAACACGACGAACACAGCAATGAGAAAGACAATTCGGCCAACACCCGCTTCCAACGAAATGTTTGATTCCTGGGGAAATCCTGTCAAAACTGCTGGTGGCAATTTAACGAAAAGGCCCAAAACACGTCCGTCAAAAACAGCACCGTACCAGGACCGTCTTAGCACTCTTATCACCCATCGTGAATAGGGAAACATGAGGGAAAGTGGTCGCGCAATCCTGACGAGAGTGCCACATAGTGGTCTCTGAGACACTGCACAGTCCTGGCAAATATCAACGAACATCATCTCTCGTGCGTAAGGGAACATGAACGA
>NW_023253832.1:0-166 GCF_002007445.2 Ailuropoda melanoleuca | reverse complement strand
TCAAAACTGCTGGCGGCAATGGAAAGAAAAGTCCCAAAACACGTCCGTCAGAAACAACACCGTACAGGGACCGTCTTAGCACTATCATCACCTTGGTGAATAGGGAAACATGAGGGAAAGTGGTCGCGGAAGAATGACGAGAGTGCCCCATAGTGGTCTCTGAGAC
>NW_023253831.1:4493-6769 GCF_002007445.2 Ailuropoda melanoleuca | reverse complement strand
CATACCGGGTCCTGTGAGTGTCCCAGAGGGAGGGCTCTCAGCCCCAAGTTTCAGGCTGGTTGGAAGCCGGATGCTCAGGCAGCAGCTTTTAAGGTATGCAAACATACAGTCCTGTGGGACTGCAATCATAAACCTTGTTGGCCTCTAAACCACTCAATGTGGAGGTGTCCCTTTGGCAACAGTTAAAAAATCAGGGCTCTGGGGCGCCTGGGTAGCACAGTCATTAGGCATCTGCCTTCGGCTCAGGGTGATCCCGGCATTCCGGGATCGAGTCCCACATTGGGCTCTTCCGCTCTGAGCCTGCTTCTTCCTCTCCCACTCCCCCTGCTCGTGTCCCTCTCTCGCTGGCTGTCTATCTCTGTCAAATAAATAAATAAAAAATCTTAAAAAAAAATCAGGGCTCCAGATGAGTTTATGAGCACCTTTTTGGGAGATACCAGCAAGCTGTAGTGAGTCAAGGGAGAGCACAACAATGACATCCCCCAGCCTATGTTCCCTGAGTGCACTTTCATAACCTCTAGATGTGTGGTAATCCTAAAATATGTCCCTTTGGAGCTGAAGCTCCAAGATAAGTAAATAGTCCTTTTTTTTGTAGAAAGACTGGGAGTGTGTTTTGGTCTGTTACCTGCGTAGTATGCTAGGGGAAGCAGCCTGCCAAAACTCTCCAATTGTTTCAAACCTGAGGGGCCCAGAAACACATTCCTCCATGGCCATCAGAACCAGGCACTTAAGAGCTGTCCCCTGTGTGGGCTGCAGGCATTCACCATTTCTGGCAGGACTTCAGGGGTGGCACAGAGCTGGGGTATTTGGCTGCCCAGCTCTGACAGGTCTGTGGGATCCAGTTGCTCAGTCACCCAGTCTGATGGGTCCACAAGGGCAGCACAGCAATGGGGCACCACACCAGTGCTGGCAGGTTAGTGGAGAGTGCCTAAATGGTGCCTACCAGTGCCAAAGCTAGCAAGATAGCGGTAGAATGTAAAAATGGCACCCACCAGTGCCTCCATCCCCAGAAAGAGTCTAACAGGTTCCTTCCCTCTGACAGATATTTTAAGATTAGCAAATGTATTTCCTTCACGTATGGTCTAGGCACTTTAAAAACTGCTGCTTTTGTATTGGGTCTGCGTAAGTGGGTCTGCATTCACCAAGCTGTTTAAGTGTGAATATCCATCCCCTACAGCCCTATGGTTCTTCTGTACATAAGCCCCTTTGGTTTTCAAAGTGGGATGTTTGGGGGCTTATCACTCTGGTGCAGGTCCCAAGGGTTGAGGTGCCTGATGTGGGGTCCAAACCCCACCCTCCTCTGGGAGAGATTCTGTATTTGTGATATCTTTTTCAATTGTGGGTCACCACACTAAGGGTGGGGTTTTTGGTGAGCTGGCATGTCTGCCTCACCTACCCATCTCGATTGACCTGGTCTTTTTATCCTTCATTGTGGGGGATCTGTTCAGCTAGTCTTCTGGGGGTGTTTTGGTTTTGGTTTGTTTTGATTTGGTTTGGTTTGGTTTTTTAGAGAGAATTATGTCATATATAGCTGTAGAGTTGTTGTGTTCATGGGAGGAGGTGAGTTCAGGATTTTCCTATGCTGCCGTCTTGAAGCTCCTCCAGCAAAAGTTCTTTAGAGTTCTCATAGGTTGTTCAAAGTGTAAGTGGATCTTGAGAACAAAAAGGTGACAAACTTTCACCTATAGAAAATGAATTGTGGGTGCTTAAATTTCCTTGTCAGAGGCAGGAGGAAGGAGTTAGAAAACTCAGAGAGGTATGCCTACTAAAATGGCTTTGTTATAGAAAACAGAAAAATCACCAGTTGATTATGTGTCTAGGGAATGCCCAGAGGACACTTTATTTACTAAAGCAATAAGAAATGCATAAGTGAGGGAGGAACGGACTATCCTTTGTAGGCCAGAGTGGATGATAGAAGACACCATTATTGATAGAAGACACCATTATTGAACCAGGCTCCTTAGTGTCAATTGAGATAATAGAATTCCAGAAGAGCAGAGTCCAAATAGTTGTACTTAATAATCAAAGGAAAGGTGGAGATAATTATATAATTGTCAGCATGAACAAAATGGCAACCAGTGGCCTAGATTCACTGGGATAATCATTGTGGCTAAGAGACCACGGTATCCACAAAAGAAAAATATATAGGAAGCCAATGAAAGTATTTATGTAAAATTTTTACTTACATTAGGAAAAAAAAAGATTTAAAGATCAGAAGCAGGCACTGTCAGTCAATGCAGTGTAAACTTACAAACCCTCACTCAATTTCCAGACTT
>NW_023253831.1:0-3899 GCF_002007445.2 Ailuropoda melanoleuca | reverse complement strand
TATATACATACGTGTGTGTGTATATATATATACACACATATATATAAATATAGTGGTATATATATTTTATATTTATATATATTATATGCATATATATAATATATATTTTATATATTTTTTAATATTTCAGTGGAAACCTTGTCCAGTATTGGTATGAGAGCAATTCTGCCCTTATAAAACGAGTTTAGGGGCCTTCCCTCCCTTTCAGTTTTTTTGGAAGAGTTTGAGAAGGATATGCATTAAATCTTCTCTGAATGTTTGGTAGAATTCCCAGTGAAGCTGTCTGGTCCTGGAACTTTGTTGGCAGATTTTAAATTATGATTCAATCTCCTTAATACTAATTGATTTATTCAGATGTCTATTTATGATTTAAACTTGGAAGATTATAGGTTTCTAGGAATTTATTCATTTCCAAGTGCCCAGTTTGTTGAAGATTGCTCATAGTAATCTTTTATGATCCTTTGTATTTTTTATATCAGTTGTAACTTCTCCTCTTTTATTTCTGATTTTATTTGAGCCCTCTCATTTTTTCTAGTCTAAAGTTTTGTCAATTTTGTTCTTTTCAAGGAACAAGATCTTAGTTTCATTATCTTTTCTACCGTCTTTTTAGTCTCTATTTCATTCATTTCCACACCAATCTTTATTATTTCCTTTTTCTACTAACTTTGGGCTTTATTTGTACTTCTTTTTCAAGTTCCTTTAAGTGCAGTTATATTGTTTCTTTGACGTGTTTCTTATTTCTTGAGATAGGCCTATGTCACTATAAACTTACCTCTTGGAACTGCTTTTGCTGCATCCCATTGATTTTTTGTATGTTGTATTTCCATTTTCATTTGTTTCAATGTATTTTTTTAAGTTCTCCTTTGATTTCTTCATTGACCCATTCAGTAGCATGCTATTTGTATCCATGTTTGCAATTTTTTTTTTTTAGTTTTCTTTTTGTAATTGATTTCTATTTGAAGTTCTCATTGAGTTCACCCCTGCTTTTCTCAAGTCTAGTGAGTATCTTTATGACCAGTACTTTGAATGCTTTATTGGGTTTATTGCTTATCTCTGTAATTTTGTCATCCTTTTATTTGAGATATATTCTTCTGCCTGCTCATTTTGTCTAACTCTCTGTGTTTGTTTCTTATTAGGTAATTCAGCTACATCTCTTGGTCTTCAAAGTAGTGGCCTTGTGTAGGAGTTCTGCAGTGCCCTGTAGTGAAATCCACCCTGATCATTAGAATGAGGTGCTCCAGATGTGTCCCCTTGTAGGCTGCATGTGTCTTCCTGTTGTAGGTGAGTCACAATGGCTACAGGCTTCCTTTCTGTGCAACAAGTTATGACATCTGGTTACAGCTACTGTGAATGTGCTGGCAGGTGGGCTTTGCTTCCCATGCTTTTAGCAGAGAGGCCTAACTGCAGCCCCATGTGCTCACTGGTGGGCATGACTGAAACTCCGCTGTGTCTGCAATGAGCCACTGTGACTGGTAGGTGTGTTGGTGGTTAAGTTTGCTCCTCCCTCCCCAGGAAAGGAGTCACATTGGAAGGGAGCCAGTCCCAACTGAGACTATCCCCTAGATGTGGCAATGTAAGATTCACTTTGGAGGGCACCTGCTGGGGCAGGCAGATTGGATAGGGTGGGTGCACAGGGATAACACTGGTACAGGGCTCACAGTGCTAGCAAGGTAATGTAGAGTGTCAACCAGCTTTAGAAGGCCTCTGGCTATCTGGGGAGTGGGGGAGAGTGAAAAATGGCACTCACCAGTGCTTTTGTTCCCAGAGAGCTCCTGCAGATCCCTGCCCATCCAACACCGATCTTCAAATTAGTCATTAAATCTCTTTAGTATATTCCCCAGGTGCTTTTCAAACTGCTGCTTCCATGTTGTGTCTCAGTCCAGGTTATTTAGCAGTCTGATTCTTTAAGCGCAGAAACACAGTTTCCTATACAGCCTTCTAGCTCTCCTCAAGTTAAACCCCACTGTTTTTCAAAGGTAGATGTGATGGAAATTCATCTTCCGAGTGCAGATCCCTGGGGCCAGGTATGCCCAGTGTGAGGTCTGATTCCCTTGCTCCTCTGTGCTTCATGTTTCTTTTGTGGGTAGTTGTACCAGCGGTTTGAATCTTGATCATGTCTCTGCTCCTCATACCTTTTTTGATGTGAGTTTCTCTCTATGACTAGCTGTGAAAGATCCATCATGCCAATCTTCAGGTCATTTTCAGAGTGAGCTGTAATACATGGAGTTGTTCCCTTGGTGTCTGTAGAAAAAGATGAACTCAGGATCCTCCCACTTTGCCATCTTTCACCCTCCTTCTTCTCCTACTAGCTTTAAAAGTGGTTAATCCACGACATTTACTATATAGTTACCTTTCCTGGTGAGATTTTAATTTTCATAGGCTTTCTTCTTACTAGTTAGTGCCTTTTCTTTTCAGCTGAAAGAAGTCCCTTTAATATTTCTTGTAGGGCCAGTTAGCAGTGATGAATTCCTTTAGCTTGTTTGCTGGGAAGCTCTTTATCCAATTCTGAATGAAAGTTTTGCTGGGTAGGGTATTCCTGGTTGGAATTTTATCCCCTCAGCACTGTGAATATAGCATGCCACTCCCACCTGACCTGCAGTTTCTGCTGAGAAATCTTATAGGGGTTCCTATGTATGTAATAAGTTGTTTTTCTCTCACCACTTTTAAGATTCTCTCTTTATCTCTTGGTTTAAGTATAATATGTCTTGGTGTGGGTCTCTTTCAATTCATCATTTTTGAAATTCTTTGGGCCTCCTGAATCTGGATACCTGTTTCCCCAGCTTAGGGAAGTTTTCAGCTGCTATTTCTTCAAATAAGTTTTCTCCTCTTCTCCTTCTGGGCCCCCTACAATGTGAATGTTATTTAGGTTGTCCTATAGGCCCATTAAGCTATCTTCGCTTTTTTAAATTGTCTTTTAAAATTTTTTGCTGCTCTGTTTGGGTGAGTTCTGATGCCTTATTTTTGAGATCATTGATTCTCCTGCATCATCCAGTCTGCTGTGGAACTCATCTAGTGTATTTTTCAGTTCAGTTACTGGGTTCATCAGTTCTGTGACTTCTGTTTGGTCATTTCTTACATTTTCCATCTCTTTGTTAAAATTCTCATTGTGTTCATCTAGTCTTCTCCCAAGTTCAGTTAGCATCTTTATTACTGTTACTTTGAACTCTTTATCAAATAAGTTACTTATCTCCATTTCATGAGGATTTATTCTGGGTTTTACCTTGTTCTTTCTTTTGGACCATATTCCTCTCTTTCATCATTTTGCTTGATTCTGTTTATTTCTATGTATTAAGTGAAACAGCTGTCTTTCCAATCTTGAAGAAGTATCCTTGTATATGAAAAGAAACATCATTCAACCTTGCCTTACTTCTTCTTTGTCTTTCAAGCCTTTGTAATTGTCTAAGCAGCCTGAATATTCTTGATGGGTTACAGTTGTTGAAGGCATACCGGGTCCTGTGAGTGTCCCAGAGGGAGGGCTCTCAGCCCCAAGTTTCAGGCTGGTTGGAAGCCGGATGCTCAGGCAGCAGCTTTTAAGGTATGCAAACATACAGTCCTGTGGGACTGCAATCATAAACCTTGTTGGCCTCTAAACCACTCAATGTGGAGGTGTCCCTTTGGCAACAGTTAAAAAATCAGGGCTCTGGGGCGCCTGGGTAGCACAGTCATTAGGCATCTGCCTTCGGCTCAGGGTGATCCCGGCATTCCGGGATCGAGTCCCACATTGGGCTCTTCCGCTCTGAGCCTGCTTCTTCCTCTCCCACTCCCCCTGCTCGTGTCCCTCTCTCGCTGGCTGTCTATCTCTGTCAAATAAATAAATAAAAAATCTTAAAAAAAAATCAGGGCTCCAGATGAGTTTATGAGCACCTTTTTGGGAGATACCAGCAAGCTGTAGTGAGTCA
>NW_023253830.1:0-35464 GCF_002007445.2 Ailuropoda melanoleuca | reverse complement strand
TCAGCCAGATTTTGTTCTTCTCCTTAAGCCATGTATTTTGGTCTTGAAAAAATATTGTTGGAGTACCATTTGATCTTCTATCAATACCAACGCCCATAAAATAAGCAATCTGGAAAGCTCTAACAAAAACTAGAGAGTATGCATGTTATATGTCNCTTCCACATTTCTAATCGGCACCTTCCTTCCCACTGAGGCACAATCACCTTCAAGCATCCTGCCAACCATTCCTCAGCCAGATTTTGTTCTTCTCCTTAAGCCATGTATTTTGGTCTTGAAAAAATATTGTTGGAGTACCATTTGATCTTCTATCAATACCAACGCCCATAAAATAAGCAATCTGGAAAGCTCTAACAAAAACTAGAGAGTATGCATGTTATATGTTAAGAGAAATAATGTGAGTCTGGGAAAATGATTCTATGGAAGGCACCAATAGAAAGGACAGTTGGGAAATGACTTTTGAGTGAGCCAAAGAACAGTGTCTGCCATGATGTCTTCTCTTCCTAGTGTCCCATGGCTATATATCACAAAAATAATGTCAGGTAGCTTTATTTTTTTTTAATTTTATTTTTTAGGATGGAGCAATCCTTTGTTTTTAGACACTTTCACGAAGAGATATTCAGTAAGTAATCTTTCCAGTGGAGAAAAGTGAACACATGGAAATCAGCCTCCAGCCATTAGCAGCTGCTCTGCTCAGGGCCTAGGATCCTCCTGGCCTAAATGATAAGGTGGAGACATGTACTTCCCTTCTTTATTAGTTTAACCTGCTGCCTCTTGATGGCACTCCCACATTTTATCAATTTCTGCCAAAGCAGATGGTTTAATGAAAGACAACATAAAGATCTTAGAAATGTGTTTTTACAACTACAGTTCGCTGTAGTGATTTTTTTCAAAGATAAATTTTCAAAAAGTAATTTTTTTTTTTCAAAGACTGCTTTTCAAAAAGTAATTTTTTTCAGAAATCCTCNTTCCAGAAATCCTTGGGGCCTGGGACATTTTCCTGGAAAGATTTAAGCTATACCCCACCTTCAGAAATCACACAGATATAATACACACACACCATTACATAAAAATGTGTCATTTATGTACAAAGAAAGGAACCAGAAGGGAATTCTTAGTTGAGCTACTTCTATATAACAAACATTGTGATTATATACATTGGTAAGATCTAAAGATAAATCAAAATAATAAATTAAAAATAATAATTAACATTTATCAAGCATTTAGCACATGCTTAGCATGGACTGTGTTTTCATGTAGTTATATTGTTTAATTTTCACAGCAATTCTGTGGGATAGGTATCACTATTATTCACACTTGATGACTGAAGATATGAAGCCCCACAGAGATTAAGTAACTAGCTCCAGGTTGCATAGCTAGCCCAGCCAGGATTCAAACCCTGACCATCTGCCTCCAGAGCCTGCACTCCTCACCACTAAACCATACTGGTTTCCAGGCCAGGATATCCAGAAGGGAGAACAAATAAGAAATAGTTCAGGAAACATCACATGAGGGCCAAAATGAACACCAGTGATACAGAAGCAAGATTCTGAAAGAATTTCAGGAAACTCTACATGGTAGTTAAGCTGCCTCGTCAATACTTGAACTCCCAGTAAACTTGTTCTTACAGTGTCCAGGCTCAGAGACACTGGGATTGAGATGAGATTCTGTCAGACAATGTTCTTTGGCCAACTCAAAAATAATTTCCCAACTGTCCTTCTTATTGCTACCTATTATAGAATCCAAAAGCTGGATACTCATTTTCCTAGCCTCACAGTGATATGTTGCCATGTGACCAAGTACTGGCCAAAGAGCCATGAATCAAAAAGGGAAATCCAGCAGAGAGTTTCTGGGAAAGATTTTGTTTGCTGACATTAAAAAGGGAAAAAAGCAAGAGATAGTACCACCCCTTTCTCCTTTCTTCCCTCCTTGAAGATTGGCATAAAGGCAGGGATTGCAGAGCCACCTTGAGTGCTAAAGTCAAAAAAGGAAGCTGAGGATGGACCTAGAGAGTATTACATTAAGTGAAATAAGTCAGACAAAGAAAGACAAATACCATATGATTTCATTTTATGTGAAATCTAAAAAACAAAACAAATAAACAAAAAGCAGAATCAGACCGATAAATACGGAGAAGTGATGGTTGCCAGAGGAAAGGCGAGGATGAGCAAAGCGAGTGAAGGGGAGTGGGAGGTACGGGCTTCCAGGTATGGAAAGAATAAGTCATGGGAATAAAATAAGTCATAGGGAATATAGTCAATGATATTGTAATAGTTTTGTGTGGTGACAGACGGTAGCTGCCCTTGCGGTGAGCATGGCGTAACATATAAACTTGTTGAATCACTATGTTGTACACCCAAAACTAATGTCACATTGTATGTCAACTATACTCAAATTTTTTTTTTAAAGATTTTATTTATTTATTTGACAGAGATAGAGACAACCAGTGAGAGAGGGAACACAAACAGGGGGAGTGGGAGAGGAAGAAGCAGGCTCATAGCAGAGAAGCCTGATGTGGGGCTCGATCCCATAACGCCGGGATCACGCCCTGAGCCGAAGGCAGATGCTTAACCGCTGTGCCACCCAGGCGCCCCTATACTCAAATTTTTAAAAAAATCAATTAAAAACATTTTTAAAAGGAAGCTGACGTGGTGGAATAGACATATTAGAGACTTGTACAGACAGTAGGATTGTGCCTATCACTGCAAAGAAGTTGATCCAACATCAGCCTTCACCCACCTAGAGACTTGGTATGTGAGAAGAATAAACCCTATTTGATTAAGTCTCTGTTTCCAGCTGAATGTATTCCTGATAGGCATAAGGCTTTACCAAACTGGATCAATTTTTATTTCATTTTGTCAGAGTAGAGTCAGACGCACTTGGATTTTAGGAGTTTCAACTAAATGATTAATGGATTATTTATTACATCTCTTGCCCTCTCTTCCCCAGTGGGAAGGCATTTTGTGAGATTGAAGCTGATGTCAGTGAGCGTAGAAGGAACTTTTGGTAGATTAAGGATTTTCTTCTTTTTTTAAAAAGTCAATCTCAAGTGTATTTTAGGACCCGTATGTATTTCTTCTCCCGCAAGATCTTTCAATGTTTTATTTTTCATCATTTTAAAATCATGAAAAACAAACTTGTTTATGGTACATTGCAAAAATAAAAGGTAACAAGTGTTTCCTTTCTTTGTAATCAAAAATAATTAAAGATGTTGCTTTAAAGATTACAAATGCCTGTCACCATGGTAATTCAGTATTCTAATACATAAACTATCTAATTAAGTATTCACAAATATTAAGCATCTACTATGGGTTCATCTGTGGGCTAAGCTATGACTGTAATAAAAAGATTTATTTTCTGCAGAATGATTTTTTCACTATTTTATGGCCCATTCATTTATGTTAATCATTGCTTATGTTAGATATCGTGGATTTCTGGACCAAAGGTTCTCAAACATAAGGGAGCATAAGAATTGCCCAAAACACATATTAAAGATGCAGATTTCTAGTCTTAAACTCCAAAATCTGATTTAATCAATCTGTGGTAGCCTCCAGTGACCTCCTTACTTAATAAGCACCCAGGAAATTGTGATGGAATCAGAATCAGTGGAATAGCATTTGAACAGCTATCCTGAAAGGCAGACACAATCTTTCTAGTTCTTATTATCCAGGAAGGTTCTTGATCACTTAATATAGGACAACAGGGGGCACCTGATGGCTCAGTGGTTAAGCGTCCAACTCTTGGTTTCAGCTCAGGTCATGATCTCAGGGTCCTAAGGTTGAGCTCCATGTGGGGCTCTGTGCTCAGTGCGGAGTCTGCTCGAGATTCTCTCTCTCCCTCCACCTCTCCTCTCACTCACACACGCAAGCTCTCTCCCTCTCTCTCTAAAATAAATAAATAAATAAATATTTTAAAAATATATAGGACAAACAGATGAAAAGCAATATAGGATTTCTACATAGAGTTTTGAATAAATTAAAATATAATATGTATAATAAAAAGTGTAAAGTGGTTTTTATTTGTCTTAACTGTGTTTTCATTTGTTGTCTTTTGTTTTCAGTTTATATTATCATACTTTATTATTATTGAAAGATATTAACTATAATACAAGTTCTGACAGAAATTAGAAATTTTATATGTTCTTTTACATTTATTGATATTTATGGTCCTTGTTGATATTTGTTGGTCAGATTAAGTAAATTGACTTTACTGTAAGCAAAATCTCCATTTTAATCCTTCCCATTCAATTAAAGCTCCAATTTTATTATGTTTCTGTAGCATTCATTCACATATAGATAATTTCACAGAAAAGTTTTTAATTCGAATTCGCATTTGCCTAAAAATTGGAAATCCCACAACAGCAGTGGACTACGATCTTCTTCAGCCCTCTTTGATCTTCTTCCAAGAGGTAGAATCTTTGAGGATAAATAATTTTGCTTTTGCTTCCTTTAGTCAATTTCTCTCATCCCTTTTCAATTCTTGTATGTGGTCTGATGTGTTCCATCACTCAGTCTAAAGTAAACTATTTATCTATCATTGAGAAGAACTTCACATCGTAAAAAAAAGATAATGTAAACTTTTCTCCACATGATGGATAACGGATGAAGTATTCTAACATACTGTGTCACTCAATATGAGATGCACGATGAATATGAAAAAGAGGGGCGCCTGGGTGGCGCAGTCGTTAAGCGTCTGCCTTCGGCTCAGGGCGTGATCCCGGCGTTATGGGATCGAGCCCCACATCAGGCTCCCTGCTCCGCTAGGAGCCTGCTTCTTCCTCTCCCACTCCCCCGATTGTGTTCCCTCTCTCGCTGGCTGTCTCTGTCAAATAAATAAATAAAATCTTAAAAAAAAATGAAAAAGAGGGATTGGAATAAAAATTACTGTTTTTGAATGAAACATATACTGACAGATACAGCAGAAACATGTCTTACCGGCCTATGAGACTAAAATTGCTCTTTTCCTCTTCGTCTTCTTCAAACAAACCTGCCCTCCCAATTTTCCTCACCTCTCTGATCTGGCTTTCTCCAGACTTTGAAACTGAATTTACCTTTCTTTCCTCTGTGTCTCTGCCATTCAGTGGTCCCCTCCCTGCGGCTCTGTCCAGCCTTAGATTGGCCTCTCTCTCTCCTTTTCTTAAACTTTTTTTTTAACTGAAGTGTAATTAACATACAATGTTATACTAGTGTCAGGTGCACAAAATACTGATTCAACAATTTTATACATTATTTACTGCTTACCACAGTAAGTATAGTCAACATCTGTTACCATAAAATGTTATTTACAATATTATTGACCATATTCACTGTGCTGTAGTTTTCATATCCGATCTAGTTATAAAATAAATAAGTCATGGCCTCTCTTTTTCTCCTCAGTTTCCCCTCCAGCAGAGCCTCCTTCACCTCACTTGTCTCTCCCAGGAGCTGCTCTCTCTGCCCTTGGTGTCTTTCCAATCACACTGAGGATTGATCACGTTCCAAACTGCTGATATAAACTTGCTCCGAAATATGTTTATAATATCATTTTCCTGCTTAAGTATCTGTAGTCCATTCTCTATCTCTGAATTTCAACAACTTTCTTTGTCTGCTGCATTGATTTTTCTTGTATCAGCCATGGTATCCAAAGAGGTGTGTCTGGTGTCCTCTTAGCCAAAAGAGGCAGAGAATATGAGGTGAGAACCAAAAGACTCAGGAACAGGAGGCAGTGACAGATTTTTATAAATCTACTGAGTGCCAATTATTTGGCAAAACCGCATCATACATGCTTATTTGTTAAAATCCATACTGTAAATCAGGCTGTTTCAATAAGTAATTCTAATTTTCCAGAAAGTAACAGCAACATTTTAAGGCTCATGACAGACAGGCAGGCAAATGTAGTCAGAGTAATAGAGCCCAAGGAGGTTAGGCATCTAAGTAAGAAATCCTGACTGTAAAATGGCTATTTACATATAGGAAAAAAGCAAAAACAATGTAGTTATACAAGAAACATTCCAAAATCTTCGTATTTTTAAAGTCTTTATATCAAAGAATAAAAATAAACAGGGTACATATCAAAGGATACAAATTAAAGTTTGGTATCATTTTCTAAGAGTTGTCACAGAAAAGCTGAAGCCATAACGAGGTGATTGGGAAGACAGAGGCCACAGCAACAAAGCTTTTTAACATGGTCAGAAATAAGAAAAGAACAAGGGAAGAATAGATCTGCTTTGAGGACACATAGTGTCCTGCTGATGAGTGACAGTGGGAAAGCAAAATATCTCAGCTTTGTTCTTTTTTCTCTGTCAATAAGAAAGATTATAAAACTGTGAGTATAACACCTTCTAGCATTCAGAAATGAAAGCCCAGGAGAAAAAAATGCAAGAGAGCCAGGCAATAAGGGCCAGGCTCTAGGTTAGGCAAATAATGTGTCAGACTTGCAGTATCATGAAATCTTTCACTTAGTACATAAAACACCTTATGTATAAGTGAGAAGAAATAGGTTGCTCATGGATTTATTATGGTTACAAGACAAAGCACAGAATAACAAGTAAAATATAATGATAAATCATTCACAAGTAAAAGACATCTGCCAGTTTTTCTCATTTCTTCTCTGGGAAAGATAGCATTAGATGGGTTTCTACAAAGAAGCAAGGTCGAGTAGAGTTAGACTGGCATTCTTAACTTCCATCAGAACTTGTGAAGCTAGAAACTGTGCCATAACTTGGAACCATGAAGTGTGAAAAGAACCATGATTCCCATGTCAACTTTTGTTGTGAGGCAGGGCTGCAGAGCAGAGTATTGGGATAAGGAAGGACATGCTGGCTCCCTCAAACCTAAGCAAGAAGGGGTGTATGCAACTAGTATTTTGATTTTAAACTATATGAGATATAGAAATGAAACAACTTTTTTTCCAATTTCTGATTAAAAATCCTTTGGTGAATCTCTCCCTCCTGCTTATTAACTACGTTTTAAGTATTTCATACTTCTCTGGCACTTTTGGTTATCCAGACTTAGTCCAGTCCATTCTAAAACTCCAAACTCATGTCTAACTCTCAGCTTTCCTTTTCTTCCCATGAAGATAGGTGCTGTGGCCATGTGGGTTGTATGAAAAAGAGGGGTTGTTCTATCCTTATTACACCTCACCTGCTCCTGGGTGGCACTGACAGCTGTTGTTTCTCCTCCCTGAATGACAGGTGTCCACACTCTAACTCTCACATAGATTGCATGTGAATACTCCAAAAGAACCCTGCAGGGATCCCCCATTGCAGAATTCCCGAAAATGAGATCTGGTTCTGGATCAGCTTATTCCATCCTCTCCTAGTCCTACAGTCAGCCGTCCTCCCGTAGCCTGGCAATCTGCCCCCTTTGGCGCACTTCTGCTAAGAGAGCTTGACCCTGACTACCCATTAGATTTGTGAGAAACTCACACATCTTTGTCGGTCTAGCTCCTCCCCTTCCCTTCTCTCTCCAGTACTCTTTTCTTCTAATCAGATAGACGCAAGAGCAGATCAACCAGGCTACTCCCCGGCAGATGAGATACAGTTGGATGGCCTACTAGATTCTGTTACTTGCGGGCATCCTCAATCACAATCAGTGATTTCTCCTGGGCCCCCAACTCGTTCTCCTTGCTTCCAGAATGGAAGGGAACAGTCTCTCACCACCAAGTACTCCCTACTGAAGTACAGTCTGGGATCCTTTCTCCTCCACAGACCTTTCCTTAAATGTGTTGGGGCTAAATGGAAAAGGGTGCAAGGTGGTTAACTCTAGTTAGACCATACCCCTGATAAGCCCTAGGGAAGTGGTTCCAATTTTGAGTGACTTGAGGGTAGCTTTTATCAGAATGTGAGATACTCAGTGCCTCTTTTCCTCACTTTGGGCATTAGCTGCAATTCAAGAACAGAGATGATTATTCTCAGCCTCTTAACTTATACCAGTAATACTGGCTTTAGAGATGGAGTAGATTTTTATCATTTCCTGCAAATATCATTTTTAGGAAGATGATATTCTTCCCTAAGAGGAGCTCAGTGATCTACCAAGTTCACATCCATGTGACTAACAGAGCAGACCTATCTTCTTTACAACTTTACTCCCTCTCCGCTATTTCAAGTTTCTAAATTGTCTGTAGCCACCCCCATCCTTTATTCATGGTCCTCCTAAGATCCTTCACAAATACCAGATTTGGAATTACATCTTCAGACATTAGCAAAGTTAGAAAATCAACATCCAAATTAAAGGGAAATGCTACTTACTCATATAAGGAAGATACAAATAAGTTACGGGGCACATTTTTACGATCTGTAATCGTAAATCTATAATCAGGGCTTCAAATTGCTTTGCAAATTCTAAGAGGAATTTTTATCTTGGTGTCTGTGTTGCAGCAGGCAAGTGCCACCACACTCAAGCCGGATAATTATACTAATGAAAAGAACAGAAATCTCTGAAGCTACAAGATATCAAAATGACTCAGAACCCACTGAACAGCATTACCAATCTGGATCAAAAGTATATCCAGAAGGCAATGGCTTTTTCTTCAGCTTAGGCTGAAGAATGACCAGAAGAAGAGGGGCACTGAGAAATAAAACAGAAAAACACAGACACCACAAATAGTAAAACTTTTCTACGACTCTCAAAACAAATAAATTGTACCTAATCATGAAGTAACATGAGCAATATAAGCTTAACTACTTAACACTTTTTTTTTTTTAAAGATTTTATTTATTTATTCGACAGAGATAGAGACAGCCAGCGAGAGAGGGAACACAAGCAGGGGGAGTGGGAGAGGAAGAAGCAGGCTCATAGCGGAGGAGCCCGACGTGGGGCTCGATCCCATAACGCTGGGATCACGCCCCGAGCCGAAGGCAGACGCTTAACCGCTGTGCCACCCAGGCGCCCCTCAACTACTTAACACTTTTAACAGCAAATCATAATGGATGTCTATGTGACAACAAAGAAACACGGGTTGTTCCAGCAACTTGACTAGTTGACAAATTCACTTACCAATCCCTGCCTAGATTACCATTAAGTATTCTTTTTGAACTCTTCCCTTTTAAGACACTACTGAAGCTCTTTCAGGTAGTGTTCTCCCTTGCCCAGAAAATTTGTATGATAAACAGATTTTCCTGGTGTCCTTTGCATGGGGACTTCACAGGCTTACAAGCACGTAGGAGCAGAGGGCAAACATTAGAAGGAACCCTTACAGACTGAATTATAAAATTTATATGTTAAAGTCCTAACCTCCAGTACCTCAGAATGTCACTGTATTTGAAGACAGGATCTTTAAAGAGGTAATTAAATTAAAGTGAGGTAATTGAGGTGGGCCCTAATTTGATATGACTGGTGTCCTTAAAAGAAGAGGAGATTAGGATACAAAATGCACGGAAGGAAGATCATGGGAAGATACTGGAGAAGCCAAAGAGAGAGACCTTGGAATAAATTAACCCTAGTAATACCTTGATCTCAGACTTCGCGCTTTCAGAATTGTAAGAAAATAGATTTCTGTTGTTTGAGTCAGGTAGGCTGCGGTACTTTGCTATGATAGTCTTAGAAAACTAATACAGCCGTGTCAAGAATTTTGGTTTCTATCCTAATGGGGAGACCTCTTGTCTTAGTCCATTTGGACTACTATAACAAAAATTCCAAAACCGGGAGGCTTATAAATAAGAAACACTCATTTCTCACAGTTCTCGAGCTGAAGTCCAAAATCATTGAACCAGCAGTGTTGGTGTCTGATAGTCAGATCCCTGGTTAGCCATCTTCTCACTGTAACCACATGTAGCAGAATGGAGGAGCTAGCTTTCCAAGCTATTTTTAATAAGGGCACAAATCCAAATCATGAGGTCTCCAACCTCATTTTTTTTAGAGTAGATAACACTTTTTTTCATCATAAATGTACTCTTTAATCCCCATCACCTATTTCACCCATCTCCCCACCCACCTCATTTTTATCCAAAGAAAATAAATGCCTTTTTTGGTATTTTATTTTATTTTTATTTAAATTCAATTACTTAACATAATGTGCTACTTGTTTCAGGGGTACAGGTCTGTGATTCATCAGTCTAAGATAAATGCCTTTTGAATGTTAAAATAAAACAGAACTAGAAGGCTTTGTCCGCATAATCTAATCACCCCCAAAGGCCCCACCTCTTAATACCATCACTTTGGAAGTTAAGATTTTAACATATGAAATTTGTGGGGAAACAAACATTCAAATGTAGAAACTCTGAAGAATTTCAGCCTAGAAGAGCAGTGGGTAATAATCTGACCAACTTATATTTGGAAACGTTGATTAGACCCCAGTGTGGAAAATAGACGGGAGCGGTCTGGATTAAATTATGTGGACTGTTTGGAAACCATTGCAATAATCTAGGTGATCAGTAAAGGTGGCAGAATTAGGGTGGTGGTTGGTGGGGGGGAAGAAGAGGGTAAAGAGGAGAGAGAAAAAAACAAATGTAATAGATATAAAAAGAAAACCTGATATAATTTGATGTTGGAGCTCCCACAGAATTAAGACTTAGATTCAGGTACATTTGGTAGAAAACCCAAAATGGATTAAACGAGACAAAAGTTTGTTTCTATTTCATATAAATTAAATCTGTAGGTAAGTAATACAAGAATCCAGGTTCCTTCTACTGCTCCTTTAATCTTCTTAGCTTGTTACTCTTCATTCAAGATGATGGCTCAAGCAGCTTCCACATTACATAGCAGGCCAGAGAGAGAGAGAAAAAGAAAAGCGCGCAATGCCCTGTGTTTAGACGAGTTCTAAGAAATCTCGCATAGCACTTGTACTTACATCTTATTAGCTAAAACAATGGCCACATCGAGCTGTAAATGTTGGCTTTTAACTGGATTCATTGTAGCTCCAAATAATAGGTAGAAAGAGAAAAATGGATGTTGAATTTGTCCCCACCCAAGAAGTCCTTCTACAACAATTCTAAGCAAAGCAGCAAGTTAGCTTTGTTCTGTTCCATGATCATTGATTTATTTGAATTTAAATTTTTAAAAAGCATGAGGTTAAAACATATAAAGTGACACATTTTCAGAAATGGAAACGGTATCTCAGAAAATAGAAGACAACCTCCTTATTTCTATAGATGAAGGAACCAATATCAGAGAAAGTAAATACCTTCTGAATGTTAAACTAAGAAGACCTAGAGAGTGAGCCCACAATTCCTTGTTTGCTTCATTGTAGCACTAATCTACTTTACATTAGTTTATTTGCAGATCTCAAAATGCCGAACTAAAATGGCAAACATTTTTTATTCTTTTTCTTCAAAATTATTTTTAATTTACTGCTTAGAATAAAGAATATGGCATTGAGTCTTCACCTGCATGGAGAACATCAAGCTCCCTTGGAATAGATTTATTCTGATCTACATAAACACGTAGTCTGAATGCTTAAGAAAAAAATACAATTTGAACTTTGCTAAAATCCTCTGCATTTCCTAAGTCAATACCAGTTACCATGTCATATGTCCAACTCATCCCCTATTCCTTTGTCCACCANTATGGCATTGAGTCTTCACCTGCATGGAGAACATCAAGCTCCCTTGGAATAGATTTATTCTGATCTACATAAACACGTAGTCTGAATGCTTAAGAAAAAAATACAATTTGAACTTTGCTAAAATCCTCTGCATTTCCTAAGTCAATACCAGTTACCATGTCATATGTCCAACTCATTCCCTATTCCTTTGTCCACCATACATCCAATGTATACTCAGGCCATATATTAAGGTATCTTCACATATGCTGTGCATATTTATAGCTTTTCAATTTGTTAAGCTTCTTCCTGGAAGGTCCTATTCCTTTCTTCTTCATCTTTTTCGTTCCTTCCTACTCTTTCCACCACCCTAAACAGAATCATTGTTGTCTTCTGTGATGCATTCACTTCACTCTGTGCCTCTATTATAAGCACTTTTAACTTTATAACATAATAAATGCATGTATGTTCTCCCAATGAAACATAAGTTCCTTGACAGCAGGAGCATGTCTGATGAATCTTCATAGAAACAGAACCAGCTACATAATTTGGCACATTTAGGAGCTCAACAATACAATGTTAAGTCGTGGATCTGAACCTTTAGGAATAGATCCTAAAGTGTTCTGAATCAAAATTTCTTCATTTAGGGAAAGAAAGCATTAGAAGAGAGTATTATTTAAGAGTTTTTCACCTCCAGATGACATAAAACTGAAATAAAACAGATTAAAATTTAAAATATAAAAATACATTGCCTCCATGACTGAGAATTCCAAATGTGAGGCAACCTTCACGAGTAATTTGATCAGAAACCTGGTTCCACATGCAAGACTATGGACTATGAGAAACAAACTGAAGACTTCAGAGGGGAGGGGGTGGGGGAATGGGATAGACTGGTGATGGGTAGTAAGGAGGGCACGTATTGCATGGTGCACTGGGTGTTATAGGCAACTAATGAAGCATCGAACTTTACATCGGAATCCGGGGATGTACTGTATGGTGATTAACAAAATATAATAAAAAAAAATCATTATTTAAAAAAAAAAAAAGAAACCTGGTTCCACTTGTCTTCTCACTGCTTTCCTCTCTGTGTCATCTTTATCTTCAGCTTGGCCTCATCATGGTAAAAAATGGTGTCAGGAATTCCAAGTATCACATCTATACATCTCAACTTTCAGAGGATAAGCAAGCTTGTCTTCTCCCAACCATTAACTTAGTTAACAAACCAAGCATTCACCAAGAAGATTGAGTTAAAGTGATTGGTTTAGACCATTTAGGGCCCAACAAATCAATAGGTGTAATTACAGCAAATCCTTTTGGCTAAGAAATTCAGCGTCCTGGGGTGCCTGGGTGGCTCAGTTGTTAAGTATCTGCCTTTGGCCCAGGGCGTGATCCCAGGGTCCTGGGATAGAATCCTGCATTGGGCTCCCTGCTCCCCTGGGAAGCTTGCTTCTTCCTCTCCCACTACCCCTGCTTGTGTTCCCTCTCTTGCTGGCTGTCTCTCTCTCTGCCAAATAAATAAATAAAATTAAAACAAAGAAAGAAATTCAGTGTCCTATTTGGAAGTAGTGGAAGATAGGGAAAGAATTATGGGAAAACATCAAAAATGTTTACTACAACTAATTAATGACTAAGGTCCCTTTCAATTCTCAGGGTTTATGCTCCTATTAATCTCATTATATCCTTCCTATTTAGCTTATGAATTAATAATATCTATATTTATTGAATTGCTTTGCATTTTAAAGAGAAATAAAATACTTTAAAATTATTTTACTGCCTATTCTAATGCATAATTGATACTTGAGAAAAGGAAAGTAACATATCTCAAGAAAAGGCTTTTTTTCCAATACTCATCTCACAAGAACACACGTACACAAACATAAATATATATATGTATATCGCTTGAAAATTTCTGCCTTGTTCACTCCACTAGTCTAATTTCTCTTCATGTCAATTTAAAGACTAAAGTCTAATCCACTATTGCATTATTCCTTTTCCAAGAAAAATTCATTTACCCACAAAAAAATTAAATTATTAGTAGTTATGTCAATAATAGATCGGGTTTTTTGGTAGATCACCCAGGACAATGATCCAGGTATTTATTTTATACAATGACAGCTACAAGGTAATTATGTACAACTTAGCAGAGGAAGGCTCTTTTAAAAGACATATAATGTTATTTCCATCCTTTCCTGTAATTGAAGCAAGGTTTGTCTAAGAATGCATGAAATGCTTGTTTGGTTTTTTTTTGTGTCCTGTTGGGAGAAGGTTCAGGCCCAAATAACATAAGCGAGTGAGGAGGGGTAAGAATACAGAGGGAGGATATGACACCTCAACAAATACGCTGGGTGACCTTAGAGAATAAAATCAGAGTATCTAAGGCAGAGTACACAAAGTTCATGGTGATCTTCCTTCATTCTAAGAAGATGGGAGCAGCAGCAGAGGAAGCCCTAGAGATGGTCTCATCCCAGTCAATGTGGCCGTTCCTAGCCATACTTGCCCAATGAGTGGTTGGTTAACTTCATTATACAGAGTTCCACTTCTGAAGAAAGGAGGGGAAAAAAGGAGGAAGAATGAGATAGAGGAAAGGTAGGACTAAAGAAAAGAGATAGGGGGAAAGAAGGAAGGAGAAACGGAAGGAAATTGAAGCAAAACCTCAAGGTTATGGGCAAGATCTAAATAAAAGGTGATGGGTGCAGTTGAGGATACTTTGATTCCTTGATTTTGGGGAATACATAATAGTGGCAAGCTGGTAAATATTTAACAACCAGGTTTCTGGGTGAAAAAAAATAGCTTCATTTTTAGCATTTGCAAATTCCCATGGCATAAATATTCCCACCATAACCCATTTCAAGTTGTTAATGTGATGTCATTGTGCAGAGATCCACAGTAGCATACTGTTATCTGGTATTTCTGTCTTACAAATAGAGTGAATATAAATAACTTCAAGCACATATATAATAGTCAAATAGTAAAGTAATGAGGAAGTGATAAAATTTGGGATTTTATTAATTTTGCTTTTAATATACTTTCTTTAATAATAAGTCTATATAATTTTAATAATAGCTGTGGATATAACTGATACACTAAATTCATGAAAATAAACAGTTTAATGAATAATTAACTCTTATAAGCAGACTTCCCCATACTACGCATGATATCCTCATCCACGGAAACCAGATGCAGTTTATCAACAACAGCACATATTTCGAAACTACCAAAATATTAGGGGAAAGTTATGTTTGTCAAGTAAAAACTAGATAAGATGCTGAAGCAGAAAATGTCCATTGGAGCATGACAGAATTAACACGTTTTTCTGCCTGTCTTCCAAATCAACTAAAATGTCCATGAAAAAAATTTTTTAAAGTAAAATCCACAAGGACAAAGAGAATGGGAGAGGCTAAGTTACCAGAAAAAAAATGTAATCCAAATTTCAGAAGCTGGAAAGTAGAGATAGGAAAGGCAACGGTTTTAGTAGCAGAGTCTGGGAAACAGAATCCACCCGTAGGGGAGCAGCTAGAAATCTATTTCTCATTCACACTTTCTACTTCACACAATGAGACGATCTCTTCCCAAATACTTGCAGGCGACAAACTGATGACGTGGGTAAGGATTGTGGGTGGGTGTGAATGTGTATGTGTACAAAGCATGATAAAGTGTTTAATCCTGTTTTAAAATTGCACCCAGCAGAATCGGAGGCTGAACACTGCAGTCAGTACATTAATCACATTAGCGATTAGTGATTCATGTGTATATCCTGGAATACCATGGTCTTTCTACCAACCACATGTTCTCTAAGCAGCTGCAGCTGGGTCTGTCCATCTTTGCATACCCCATTAATTCAATAAATCGTTCTTTGAGTGCCTGCTCTGAGCTGAAAAAATTTCACAGGCCTTAGGTATACAATGAAGAATAAAAGGCATTTACCAAAAGATACCCAAAGATTAATATAGAAGATATTCTTATAATGATCTCATTATTATACAGATACAGAAGACGTAGGGATAAGAACAGAGCAAGCACAAAGCAAGCTGAATCCTAACAGCTAAGTAGGTTTTGAGTGGCGTGGGAAATAAACTACAGGAAAGCCAAGATGGAAAAATACTTCAAGTCTGGGAATCATTGAGTAGATCAGTAGCAGATCAGTGTGGCTGGGGTACATACAGAGATAAACAGGCACCATATTATGATTGACCTTACAAGTCATGTTAGGAATTTTGGACTTTGCCCTAAAAGTGACGATGTGCTTCATATAAAGTCACAATTCACAATTTTTTCCATACCATCAGGGATCTGGACATGACACTTGCTATTCCACCTGCTGTAGCTATGGTTAACAGACCATGAGTATTTGTATTCCAATATGGTCCCCTACGAAATTTCCTTACAATTCACAGAAAAAGAAAGATTAAACTATGTCCCAGAGAATAAGCCATGCTACATTCTATTTAAATTTATACTGGTTGATTTTCAAAGTGTGTTATACGATATTTACTTATTCTTAAAGCAATTTGCAGAATGCTCATGTAAGGAAATTAAATACATAGCAACAAAGATAATTTAACTGATAATGTGCATTGTTGGAAGGTGGGATCTTGGTGATTTAGTGTTTTCTTTAAATAATTCTTTATTGTTCATGGACAGCTATGGAATTCTTATTCCCAGAATTCCCATGCAGTGATATATTATATTATAGGTGACTCTCTGACAATCTGCCTTGCATCACTCTAATTTTATGGTCTTTCTTGTTATGTATACTATCCTCAAATTATCTATCACAACTTAATTTATGAACCCCCAGAGTCTGAAATCTCGTTAGAAGAAACTAAAGTCTAGAGGCAAAGACCAGATGCATGTGTCTATCCGGAAAAGCCAAAATGAGAATGCAGATAAGAGAAGGACCAAAGTCAGATGCAAGGATGAATATGGAAGTAGTCCAGCATGGGCATGAGGAGTATCTAAGAAAATTCAAATTTGTATTTAAGATCGATGTTTACGGACAGGAGCTGAGTGCGTGCACGTGTGTGGGTGTTTGCGCACACACGCACGTGCGTGTGTGACTCACACAAAGTCATAGAATTAACACAAACACTGTGTTCTCACTATGTTGCTACTCATGGGTTTGTGCCAAGTTGTCTCTAACAGGTGAGACCATGCTACGTCAAGTTTCCTCTGGAGCTTCTTTCTTTCTTGGACGGGCTTGCAGGTGGATATGTATCAAATTAAATTATGGTCTAAGTATTTTCAATAAATATGTCTTCAAATAAGTTAAGACACTCTTCATTAGCAAGAGCCATTCTTATCCAAATGTACTACTGTGGGTGGGAGTGAAGAGCTTTTCTTTTAAATTGTTGGTACAGTATTCTAGTAGAACCCTGTGTCTTCCAAGGGGGTGTTTTATATTTAACACTAACAGGAGCCACTGCTGGACAAAAATTGATCTTTCCTAAATATGGCCATTATAACTTTAGTGGAATTTTTAAAAAGATTATTTATTTGACACAGAGATAGAGAGAGACAGAGAGCATAAGCGGGGGTGGAGGGTGGAATGGCAGAGGGAAAGGGAGAGGCAGGATTCCCACTGAGCAGGGCTCGTTTCCAGGACCCCGAAACCATGACCTGGGCTGAACACAGACTCTTAACCTTCTGAGCCACCCAGGTGCCCCTCCAGTGGAATTTTAACACATTTCCAGAGAAGTATTTAAAATTCATCTGTACTCCTATTTGAATGTGCACACTCAGGTCAAAGAATAGTAGGTATGATGTGTATCAACAATTGGTTTCAATGCAATTTAATTTCATTGAGCATCAAACCTACTCATGAATAATGACACACATGACCGCTTTACAAAAGAATACAATTTAGGGATACGTAAACTTTAGCAAGCTTGCCTAATATACCACAAACTGAAGCAGATCGATCTGGGTGTGAATCTCATTTCCACTTTAGTAGTGTGACCTTAGGAAATTTACAAAATTTGCCTCAGAGTTCCACATTTGTACAATGAGTTACAGAACTGCTACAAGGATTTAATAATACTAAATTAGTAAGGGACTTGACTCAGAAACTGGTTCCTAGAAGCAGTCAATAAATATTTGTTACTAGTCAATTCAATCTACATCTTTGTTCAGAAATGCATCAATTGCGTAAAACAAAACACACCAGTTATTACTATTTTTAAACAAATGTTACAAATATTTCTTTTCCTATTGCATATCTCTGGAATTTTGGAAAATCCTATCAACTGTTCCACTGTTTATGTCAGCCTCTCCACTACAGTTTCTTCAACAGAAATGAAAAGAGGCTATGAGTTCTTAATTTTTAGCAATCTGCTCTACCAGGATGAGCTCTCCTCTTCTGAATCAACAGCTAATCAGATCTCTACCTCTTTTACCCACAATTTATGCAGTGACATTTTCTAATGATAATTGCTTTGTAAGTAGTGGATTGCTTCAGTGCTAAAGCCTATTTGCTGAAACAGGACAAAGAGATGTCTAGCAATGCCATAAGCATCAGGCCCTCAAAATTGAATTTTATATAGGTAAAATGCTTTGGCCAGTATTACCATAGCCAAAATTACCTCTGACATTTCCAAATGTCACAGTTAATCCAGTCTTAACAGCAATGTTTTAAAATGTGTTATAAGGAAGACTTCCAAAAGTCATGTCTGAGCTAGGGGAAGTGTGATTTTAGCCCAAGGCTTCTCAAAAAAAAAAAGCAAACTTATTTAGACATGCATTTGGAAAGTTCATTATCAACACTTTGAGAATCTCCAAACAGTTCAGTATAGAATGTTTAATGTTATTTTAGTGAGAACCTGGCACTAATGCTTTCACATACTGGATTCCAAGATGGCTGAGTTAGCTTTAGTCTATTTTGTGACTACAGGCTACCAGCCATGACATTCCTCTAAATCCCTGTTATGTTCCAAATATCTGTGCCCCCCGCCAACAGGAGGTGGGGTCTTTGGGAGGTAATTAGGACTAGATGAAATTCTATCCCCCATGTAAGTGTTTTAGGAGGTGGGGTCTTTGGGAGGTAATTAGGACTAGATGAGGGCTTCACCTTCATGAATGGTAGTGATCTTTTAAGAGTCATCAGAGAACTTGCTTCTATGGTCTGCTCTCCATCATGTGAGAATAGAGAAGCTGGCTCTTACCAGAACTTGACCATAGCACCCTGATCTCAGACTTCTAGAACTGTGAGAAATGAGTTTCTATTGTTTATAAGCCTCCCAGTCCGTGGTACTTTGTTACAGCAGACTGAACTGACAGCTCAACCACAATAACACGTTGCAAGCCTACTCTTACAAAATATCTCATCCCCTGGACCATATAAGTGGCCTAAAAATTAGCAGGTGACCTAATCCAGGCCAATCAGAATCATTCTATGAAATTGTATAAATGGATGCCATCTTTTTCCTCAGTTGTAGGTCATTGGACTGGGATGATAGAATCCTGAAGAACTCTGTGGCTATGCCATCATTTTCCCTACCATATGGAGAGACTATGTCTTTTATAAGAAGCCAATACACCAATAGAAACAGAACCAAGTGATGGAAAAAAGATGGGCTGGAGAGATAGAGCAAGAAAAATATCATTCTTTGAATCTATATGTTTTTAAAGATAATCATATGCTGTTGGGATTCTTAGTTACATGCATGATTCAATAAATTCCCATTTTAAACTAATTTATTTGGGCTTTTGTCATTGCAATAGGATGATATAATGGTCATAAAATTTAGCCCGCCAAAACAAAGGAGGATTCACATTTGATAACAAAGCAAGTCTTAAAGATTGCTTTGAAGATTCAGTCACTTATTGCCATATGATATTCTTAAAAACATAAATGGATTTAGATAACCTCTTTCATTACAGAATATTAGAGTTCAACTGGAAAGTTCCATTGCAGTAATTATAAGCACGCATTATTTTATCAGTGCCGGACCTATCCAGACATCTTTTGCCTTCATGCATGAATTATTATATGACAAGATTTTGAAACTTTTATGGGATATGAATATGTATGATTTCACTTTCACGTACTCCTCAGATGGGTTAATTTATGAAATAATTTCTGAGTTTAAAAATAATAAAATATTTGTCCTCTCTTTCTAGAGGTAAATCAATATAATTTTTTTTTAATTGGTGGTATGGTCAGTGGGTTAAATAGTGTCCCCCAAAAGTCATGTCCACATGGAATGTCATTGGAATAAGGATGTTTGCAGATACAAGGTAGACTCTTGAGATGAAATCATGCCAGGTTAGGGAGGATCTTCTATACAGAGATATTAAAGGAGAAGACACAGAGAGATGTAAAGAAAAACACCATGTGAATTAGTGGCAGAGATTGGAGTGATGAAGTTACAAGCCAAAACCACCAATTGATTAGAGACTCCACAAGTTAAGAGGAGGCAAGGAAGGATTCTTCCCTAAAGCCTTCAGAGGAAACATGGCTCTGCCAACATCTTAACTTTGGGTTTCTAGCACCTAGAACTGTGAAAGAATAAGTTTCTGTTGTTTTAAGTCAACAAGTTTATGATAATTTATTATGGCAGCCCTAGAAAACGTATAGAAATGCATATTTCCTGTAATCAATTCGAGCATTCTTTCATTAGTTTCCTTGTGGTTATCAAGGTTAGATTTTTAACAGTATTCTTAGGAAATCTACCATAACACATTTTGCCAGGTGTGAAAGTTTCTGGTAGTTTTGTCTTAATTTCCCTGCATAATTATTTCTTATGAAATAATACCTTTGTGTGAGTATGGACCCACAGATATTCGGCAGCTAAAGTGTATTTTTCAACTATATTTTTATGATTTGCTTTCTTAAACTTTATATGTCAATAAAATGTCCACTACATATCAATTTATGCCATCATTCAGAAAGTATCTGCTAAGTCTTACAGTTAACAACTCCATAAACAGATCATTTTTCTGCCTTAGATCAAGTTTGTTTTAGGGGTTTCTGTGACTTTATAAACCCTACTTCCTATATGAAAGTCTCATGTCTCCTTTGCTTACTGTGGTCCTCACTGGCTTTGGTTTCCCAACATCAAGGTAAAAATAAAAATAACAATTTGAAGGACATTTTTCAGTTTATAAGGAATTTTCTACATAAAACATGCCATTCAGTATAAACAATTGCAATTAATATAATTCTATCATTTTAATATTTGGAATCTCTGGTTTTTAAATAACGAATATGAATGACACTTCTGAGATTCTTCTAGTAGACTGTCTTGTATGTCCTACAGTGCCTAAAAAAGTGCTTTCTATATAATAACTATCTGCTCAATGTTTGTTTAATGGATACATAAATAAGTAAATGGCTTTCTATTCTTATTCCTGAGAGAAATGCAGCCTCAGATTCAATACTTTTCTCCCACCTCCACGTTATTTGCTGTAGACAGCACTAAGCGCAGAAAAGGAAATACCATAGTGCAGTTGGGCAACACCCCAAACCTGTTAAAAACCAACAAGGAAAACCATGATTGAGAGTAATTTCCTAACACCAGATCCATAAAGGGGCTTCTGGCATAGGGTCTATGAGAAATTTTCTATAAAAATGTATGCATATTCCTGGAGAGGAGCTGTATAACTTTCATCATGTTCTTAAAAGGGTTCTTGATCTAAAACCAAGTTCAGAAGTTGTTTTTAGAACTGATTCATAGGTGAATGGATTCATAGGTGTCAATAATATAAATCAGAGATAAGTGTATACAAACATATAATGTATGTGTTGAAGACATTTTTTATTGCTACAAGAGAAAATACAAAGCTATGAAAGTTATCTGTGTATCTACCTAAAATAGTTGTTTAACATTCAAGTCATACACTGACATGGTATTTTCGTAATAGATAGGTACCCTGTTGTAAAATTGTTGTCAGGATCAGAGTTCCTGTCTTATACATTGCCAGTTTTATGGTAGAAATTTAGACAACATATAACTGTAAACACAAGAGGCTTGATTTGGCCAGCAAATTAATTTTACATTCAGATGCCTTGTTAGGGAACTTCCCATAATTTATTCCCACATTAGTTACTTTATCTTAAGAACTTCATCATTATTTTTATTCAAATATAGTTGACACCATGAAAAGAGTAAGTTAACTATCTTTACTTAAAGCCCATATATATATGCAAAATCTTCTATTAGACTTAGCCCAGAATTTTTAATAAGTATTTGAAGCAAAAAGTATTTTTTAAATATAATTTGTCCACCATCCTGGAGATTTTTCTCATTTCTGGACTTCTTCCTATTTCTTGTAGCTGGATCTTCTTTTCTGAGTTTAGATCTGGGTCCACACCCCTTCCAGCCTCTCCCAAATAACAGGATAAGCACAGCAACCACGGAAGAGATGAAACAAGAGATTGGGGGCATATTCTAATCAAATTTTCAAGGTCTCTTGCATCCTCCCATATTGCTACATAAAACATAATAAAGATTATTTCTTGCTTCTGCTATATGCTGTGATAAGAAATAAGTCACAAAGAACAATGTCCACTCTGGCCAATACTAAGAACAACAAAATTTGCTCAATACCTGCCAAAGTGTAAACTGACTCCTGATGTCACTGAATGGAGAGTTGTTCAATTAGAATTTTCTCTTCAGGTGCGCCTGGGTGGCACAGCGGTTAAGCGTCTGCCTTCGGCTCAGGGCATGATCCCGGCATTGTGGGATCGAGCCCCACATCAGGCTCCTCCACTATGAGCCTGCTTCTTCCTCTCCCACTCCCCCTGCTTGTGTTCCCTCTCTCGCTGGCTGTCTCTCTCTCTGTGTCGAATAAATAAATAAAATCTTTAAAAAAAAAAGAATTTTCTCTTCAATACAAAAGGGATATAATGTTTCTCTAGGAATCTTGGAATAACCAAAGAAGAAACAAGGCAAAGAAACAAAAAAGAAAATTTTTAAAAACTCATAAAGCCACCTGCCAGAGAGAAACACTTGATATTTATCAATTTAGAATTCTTATAATATATAGGCATTGTGGATGGAAATGATAAAAATGATCAATTGCCCACATGCCTTCTTCCATATATTCCTCTATCCTTCATGTGCCACGTGTTGAACATGGCAGTGCCACGAAAGTGAGAAGCTGATCCCTTATATCACCACAGGGAGCAACACCCACCAAACATCAATTAGACTGTGATGCGAGTAAATAAGCATATTAGAAATAAGAAGCATATTAAACTACTTAGGTTTTCACCATAGTTTTTTTTTAGCAATATTAGCTTATTCTAATATAGTAATTTGTACTTTGAAGTGAGATATTGCCTTAACAAATCTTTAAATATATGTCATCAGCTGAGCTGTTGTATTTTGAGTGGTGAGAAACCTAATATCAGAGACGAAAAAACGATGAGCATTATGCATAGTGGAAAATGGTTAGAGAGAATACAAAAAGTAGTGTGTGTCGGCTGCCATTACAGGAGAGCAGCTAACTATTACAAGAAACAGATAAGCCCAGGAGAGGATGTGCTGCTCTGCAAAGGGTGTGATAGAATCAATAAGTTGGGGGCCCGAAGAACTGGTGAATATGATCACTTCTAGAAACCAAACAGTAAGACACAACACAGAAGTTGGAGGGACCAAAGCCCTTAAGACAGCCTCGTGAAGAAGACAGAGTAGGATATGGATTTTTAGCTTTGATAGGACTTTAGATACCTCTCTTAGAAAGAAGGTGAGTGTGGATATAAGAATAAAATGTCTATCCCATGATTGGAAGAGGTAGCTATGAAAGTAACAGTGCTATGTGATCATTAAACAATTTTTTATCCTCTGACTACACACACACACACACACACACACACACACNTGTGATCATTAAACAATATTTTATCCTCTGACTACACACACACACATTTTCAAGCCCCCTTGCATAAAAACAGGACCTTTAACTATTTCTCCTCAAGAAAGTGAGCATTCTATGTTTCAAGCAGTTAAAAGCAAGTATGCCTTCTCTACACTCCTTTTTTTCTCTCCTTGCTGACTAGATGGTGCAGGTGTGTTGAAGCTATGTAATGAGTATGGAGTAGCCTCACGATACACTGTGACAGATCTCTGAATGGCTACGTGCAGCAAGCCTTTCACTACCTTTCCCCCACCACATTCACAAACAGATCTGGATCAGACTGTGAAACGAGAGACAAATGACCTTATATTTAGCAGCTGTGATGTTGAGATTGTGGAAGCAATTAGCATTATCTCCCTAGTACAAAAGTACTAGGCTCCTCTGCTGGAAGCCTGCTTCTTCCTCTCCCACTCCCCCTGCTTGTGTTCCCTCTCTCGCTGGCTGTCTCTGTCTCTGTCAAATAAATAAATAAAATCTTTAAAAAAAAAAAAGAAATGATTGGAGACATCCTTAAAGTAATAATATATATTACTCAATCCTCTGGTCATTATCTTATCTAAAGAGAAAACACTGTAAGGATTTTCACAAAGATCAGAGACAGGACAAAGATACGCATTATATCCACTACTATTTAGTAATGTACTGGAGGCATCAGTTAGAGGCATAAAAAATTTAAAAGAAGCAAAACTGTATGTATTTACCAATAGCATGATACTCTGCCTGGGAAACACTAGAAAATCAACAATAAAAATGACAAAAACCACAAACATAATTCAGCAAGGTAGCAGAATATAAGCTTAACATGTAAAAATCAATGACCTCTATTTACACTAATAACAACCAGTTAAAAGAAAAAATGAAAGGAAAAGCATACAAATATAGTAATAATGATAAAGATAAAATACTTAGGAATAAACTTAATAATTGGTTATTTCCTGTATTTAAAAACTTTAAAACCAGAAAAATAGATAGTAGCAAGTGGACAGATAATCTCTTTTTCTTGGATATGACCACATTATCAAGATGTCAGTTCTCCCTAAGTTAACTTATAAATATAATGAAGTGCCAGTAAAAAATAACAAAAAAGTTTTTTCCCCTGTGGCTAGACAAGTTGATACTAAAGTTCATAGGAAAAAAGCAAAAATACATGTAAAAGTAGCTAAAGAAACACTAAAATGAAAGAACTATGAAAGGATCCACACAAAGATATTAGAATACATCACAAAGCCTTTATAATGAAACAGTGTGATACAAGAATGACAGATCATAACAATAAGCACCCAGATTTTGGTTTCTAAATACCATTCTCCACTAAAATAAACCAGATCTCCTTGGGTAAATGGTGAATTTCTTATCTGGGACATGAAAGATACAAGGAATATCTCATTGTGTACCACTGTGCCACACATTGTGTGAATAACTCTTAGTTTCTGTTTGGCTCTCTCCCTAGATATCACTTTCTCTAGAAAGCCATCACTGGCACCCCACTGAATCTCTGAACATTTCATAATTTCCCCCATTGATTATCACACCATTACATTAGACAGTAATAACAGACATTATATGAGACAGATTAGTGTCTAATACCATTCCTGGTGTATAGCAAGTGCTCCGTAAGGGTTCAATTAAATGAAAAGAAAAAAAAAATAGGTTCCAAGTGTTTTCCATAGTTAGAACACACTCATGGAACATTTTACCTCAAGATGTTATACAGATTAAAATAAAAATCACTGGAGGAAATTATAAACAACACATAGATTAAATAGACAGATGGAATTTTGACAGTAGTGGCGCTTATCTGGATAAATCCTGAACATTTGAAGGTCAACATGAAGCACTTGGCCTCTAACACAGAGACTGGCAATCTACTGCCATGGGTCAAATCCAGCCAATGCCTGTTTTGTAAATAAAGTTTTATTGAATGCAGCCCATCAGTTTACAGATTCTCTATGGCTGGTTTTTTGCTACAATAGCAGAGTTGAGTAATTGCAACAGGCAAAAAAAAAGTTTGTCACTTCTACTCCAACAAAATGTCCCTTACATCAAAGACCATATCCTGCCTAAACTATTAGTACCACCTAATTTTTCATGTTTAATGTACTTATGTCATTTTGCTCTGTAAACTTTTGCTTTTTATCTTCACTAAATGAGTTTTTAGAATTTTAAGAAGGGAACTGAATAGAGAACAATGACATTTTTTATTTTAAATTAGAACTAGTAAAGAGAAGTTTGGGAAAATAACAAATTTAAAATGCAAATTACATGAAAATTCAATACTAATGAAGTAAATAATTACCGTTGTTAAACTAGAATTTAATTAAGAGCTAATATGACCTTAAAGAGATTATGGATGCAAGATTAGGACTTGAGAAAATTTTATATTACCAGTAAATTATTTCCTTTTTCATCCTTGTATTGAACAATCATAAATGTGAATAAGCTCTAACATTTTTTTACCCAAATTTTTGCCTGATTACCAAGGTCATATTTCACTAAATTTATGTCTACTACAGAATATTTGCTTCTTTTTTTAAAGATTTATTTATTTATTGTTTGAGAGTCATGTGTGCACACAAGAGCAGGGGGGAGGGACAGAGAGAGAGGGAGAGAGAATCTCAAGCAGACTCCCACTGAGTGCAGAGCGTGATGCAGGGCTCGATCCCACACTGAGATCAGGACCTGAGCTGAAATCAAGAGTCTGATGCTGAACTCACTGAGCCACCCAGGCACCCCCAGAGTATCTGTTCCTACGTGAAAGGCCTGGGCTAGTTGTCTATTGTCCCCTTGACACTATATCGACAAGTCAGATTCTGCCATTAAGTAAGTTCTGGGGAAACAGCTGAATTTCCCAAGACTTTTTTTAGACTGGATAATGGAGGACCATACCACAGCATATGATCCAAGCATTCTACTTTTTTAAATAGAGCAATTCAAGTAACATGAAAAATATTAACAAATTATTAATATACACTCACATACTTAAATGTGGAATAAGGTTTAAAGACACAAACACGTAAATAGAATTAAATAGCTTTAACAGCTCATCATAATTTAGAATAATTGATAAAGGAAAGAGCGGCAATGCTAGAAAAGAGTATTAACAGGATTAGACATATAAGTAACTACTATGAATTGGAAGTAATGAGTGGTTGTTGTGTGGGTACATTTCATGGAAACTGATATCGTGGCCAACAGAATGAAATAAAAAACTTGTATAATCAGTATTCGTGACTCACTGCAGTTTACAAAGCCATCATCAGAGGTCAACCTCATACCCTGTATACATGGCAAGAGGTATCTAGTGTCAAGTTCACCCTCTTGCATGCCATAAATTTGTGAAATATACAAACAGAAGGCTATTTAGAGTAACAAACCTCATTCTCTAAATATTATCTATTCTGAAAATATCTTCATACAGTATTAAATAGCAAAAAGCTCTACTTGAGTACCAAATAGGCATCTCAAATTTAACATGTCAGAAACTGAACAGGATCCTAACTCTCCTTCTCAAACTGCTCTTCCCACATGGCTTTTCCATCTCAGTCAATGGCAACTTCATTGTTCAGGCTAGTCAGGCCAAACACCTCTGAGTCATCTTTCTCCATTCTCCATTCCCATAGCCAATCTAAACTTGGCAGCTTTCCCTACAGAATATGCCCTGAACCCGACCACCACTTGCCACCTTCACTGTCAGATCCCCAGCACAAGCCACCATGACCTTGTTCGTTGATTACTGCATTAACCTTCTACAGGTCTCACTGCTTCCCCCCTTCTGTGATGCAGATTTGTTTTTTCTTTCTCCATGGAGACTTAAGAGATGCTTTTAAAAGAAAATCTGAATATGTTATCTTTTTGCACAAATTCCTTTAGTGCCTTTCCATCTCACTCAGGGAAAAAATTGAGGCTCTCACATTGGCCTATCCTCTCCTCAGCTTCACTGCTCTTATTTCCTACCACTCTCTTCCTATTCACTCTACTCCAGCCATACCAGCAAACTGCTCACAGCCATGTATTTATAGTAACAATGTTCTATATGATCTATAATGTAATGGTGGCTGGAACACAGAAGGCACCCAAACCATAACTGTTAAATGAATAAATGGCATTGATCAGGAGGAAAGAGGCAGTTTTCTAGCAACTGTTAAAAGCAGAAGACATCATCAAGGAAGATCACAACCCAGCGCAGACCCCAAGTAGGAAGCCTTGAGAACTAGGTGCTCTCTCTCATGAAGAACTTCTGAAGAGGGCTAAGGAAGGAATGACTAAGATTAATTATATCTTATCAAAAACCCATTTTTATTATCACACAAAGTGTCCAAGCAGGAAAAAAAATTGCCATGATCTGCCCCCACACATCCACATACTGTCATGCAGGGCCAGTGAAAAGAAGATGAGGTCCCTCTAACAACCGCCCTACGTTACCTGATTCCTACAGGTTGGGGCAGGGTGGAGAGAGAGAAGATCCAGTGTAAAGCACAAGACAATGAACTCAATTTGTAGAACTCAAGGAATGAAATGTCTACCCCTTAAATCCACATATGCTACTCAGAAGGCTGAAACCTTTTTGCTATTAAACATTCTGAAAATTCTACCTTTCCAAAATGGCTACATTCATGATAAGTGTATAGCTCGTGAGGGATCTATGTGTCTAGGCCTCACCACCTAGAAAAACCTGGATTGCTGTACAGGAGGTTAGCAATATTGTATCTCCTCTACTCTAGAATGCACATTTGCTCTAAAATAGAGAAGCAGTTACGAGTCTTAGGACCACAGGTTCTTAGTATTATGTCATCTTTTTTCTAACTTATACATCAAATAATGTATAATCTTAGAACCACCGGTGTCTTAGATTCAAAGAAATATGTTTAAAGCAAATTTAGAAGTATTTGTCAGAGTCAGTTGAGATTTAGTAGAAAGGTACCACCTATTAAAAGAAAGGGGGTTCATAAAACCTTTTGCTTTTAATAAGATACTGAAATAATATCTCATGCAGACTGGTGTCTATTTTCAGAAAAAAAGTCGTATTTATAAACTTCATTTTCGCTCTGGTACCTCTTGATACCTTCATGACTGCCTTGGGTGGAGACTTCAAGGAGAAAGGAATCACAAAAGAAACAACCCTAAGAGCTCATGAACCTGGACAAGCTAAAGCAGAATCCATGTAAAAGTGTCCTTTCCCAGCCTGATGTTGCCCTCCTGAATTTTGTCAAAATACTCAGAGAATGTAGACAATTAAGAGAGAGTTCAAGAATCTGGATACAGCAATTGAAATCCTGGGCACTGAATTTCAGTATGGCTGTCACCACTGCAGGGAACAGAGTGAGGAAATAGGGTGGAAATGGGGTCCTAGAGAACATTCAGAGGGCACTTACACTCAGTCAATTTCCTCTCAAGAAAGGAAGACAGCTTCATCTTCTCACCAAATGCTCCAACAGTAATGTCGGTTATCACTGTAAGTGAATCTTAGCATTACAGCTCCTTTGAGTTCTCTCATGTTGTTCAACAGATATCCAGTCAAGAGACATTTTTGAAATCTTAGACCGGACAGCGCAATCATATCAGAGCCTGTGGAATGGATCGAAGAAGCACTAAGTTTATTAGGAAGAAAATGCCTTGTGAATAAACAGAAGTCTCCAAACTAAAAAATGTCTTCATTGGTGGTTATTCTGCAGTGTTTTTAAAATAGCTCACATACCATCATATATAAATTTATTCCCTTTAAAAATGTATAAAGATTACAATTTTTCTGGGAAATTTAAAAATAAATATTTAAAAACAAGAATAGAGATCACCACTGGGGCGCCTGGGTGGCGCAGTCATTTAGCGTCTGCCTTCAGCTCAGGGCGTGATCCCAGAGTCCTGGGATTGAGCCCCGCATGGGGCT
The DNA here is from genome assembly GCF_002007445.2 of Ailuropoda melanoleuca. Taxonomy (NCBI): domain Eukaryota; kingdom Metazoa; phylum Chordata; class Mammalia; order Carnivora; family Ursidae; genus Ailuropoda; species Ailuropoda melanoleuca. The sequence goes on along the minus strand of NW_023253830.1, from coordinate 6,270 downwards.
CCCTGCTCTGCTAGGAGCCTGCTTCTTCCTCTCCCACTCCCCCTGCTTGTGTTCCCTCTCTCGCTGGCTGTCTCTATCTCTGTTAAATAAATAAATAAAATCTTAAAAAAGAAAAAACAAGAATAGAGATCACCGATGCCTTTCTCTTTCTTATTCCCTTCCCAAAAACTCTTCTAAATGCTATGGAGGGACTACCGTGTGTGTGTGTGTGTGTGTGTGTGTGTGTGTGTGTGTGTGTTTCAGACCATTTGCCCTTCATTTTATGAACCCACTTCTTTCCTCTATTTCATTCCTTTTGAAATTGTTATAAGAAAGCAATTTCTAACTACTCACTTGAGGAAATTAGTTTTGGATCAAAACAGTTCTAAGGCCTGACCATGTAGTTGAAATTTCCCATCATGGGCTTTCAAGATAATGTCCATATAAGTCCAACCAACTAATGAGCTGGCAGTCTTCTCCCTCTTGTTTAATCAGTTTTCAGTAAAAGTCAAGCTTTCTGACTCACTAGTTACGGAATTTTTCCTTGAATCTCAGTAACGTAAGAAAGCCCAGGGTACTTAACATGACACTTCTATTAACAGAGTCATTACACATGCTATTTCTAAAATTTCCTATCCAGGAGAATAAGACTTATTTCTTCTAAATAATTCCTCTTTCAAAGTCTTACACAGTCAAACCCAATTAAGAAATAACATAACAAGGTGCTCTTCGACTCTCAAGTCTGGCACTTAGTTTTTCTTCCCACCATCCTGTCCCTCTAAACCCATTTGCAAATATACCAATGGGCTACTGTCCAGTTAACGTTCTCAGCTTGCTAACATATGCAGAATAGGCTGTGGCTCCTTAGAGATCACTTAGAAACTACATAATAAAATAATAATAATGATAATAACAATAAAACAAGAAACGATATAATAAGCATATGCACATGTAAGCTATATGTTTGTGTAAGTGTGTGGTTGTTTTTTTAACACATAACAATAATTAAATTCTATATTTGATTAACTATCATTCATTTTATTCTTTAGAAAATAAAAATCAATTGGCTTTTGTACAAAGAATTATACTTCATAACTTTCAAACCACCACTAATTTATTCTTCAAACTGGTTAAACCCAACAAAAAGCCAGCTGTGGTCATCAGTAATCATTTATCTTATTTAACAGTCACATTTTTCTTTATCATCAGTTCTCCGGCCCTCAGGGCCAGAAAACCTGTCTTTATGTATATAAGTAGGCCAACCAGGAGACCTACGTAAGTGGATTATTTCACAAAATTTCAGCCCCCAAAGCTACTTGTAATGGTCCATCTATAAACAAATACAGTCCTTCAAGCAATGACATAGTAGCTTTCCAGCTAGCACCTCACAGAGCTGAATAATGTCTTTTCATTGCTATAAGCATGTTCTCAGCAAGTTACCATCTAAAGCTAAGCTTGGTTGTGAACGGCATTTTTTTACGCATTTGTGTCTCTGAGCTCCTAAACTCCTAACAGTTTTGAATGCAATCAACTCAGTGTTGTATAAGCTCTTCAGGTAAACACACAAACAGTAGAAAATAATGTTTTCACCTTTAAGCACAGAGGATATTTATCATCTAAAGGAGCAATGCGAGCCAAAATAAAAAGCAAAACCAAAAATAACCCTAAGGAATAAAAGGTAAAATACTGCCTGGATGACTTTAATGGTCTTTTACTTAGCAATATTTGAGAGACAAATGATCAACCCTCTATTTCACTTTATTTGAATAGAAATATGTTGTACATACATTAAGGAAAATTACCATGACCTTCCAAATTATAATGAAGTGATTTGTTACCTAGTTAGTAATTCACCTGTGAACTTCTATCCTACTTATCCTTTTTAAATCCTGGAGTCTCCACTCATGCAGTGTATACCATTGCCCTTCTGAAAGCTATCTGAAAACTGTCACCTACTTTAAAAATAATGCTTAACTCTTGTCTCTGAACAAAGACCCGTCTCTGTCCATGTTCTGCTGCCTGCAGCATGGATGAGCTTACAGTTATTAAACCTTTATGAGCCACCATGTTTGCATCTACCTAATGGGGATAATTTTGCCTTTCAAAACTTTCAAGTCAGTATAAAATGAAATAATGAATGAAGATCTTTGAAAAGAAATATAAAGTGCTATATCAATGTAAATTATTTTTCATAGTTACATGCAATGACTAAATTATATAAAACTTGTCAAATACGTGCCCAAGAATTATTCAAATCCAGTATTATCTAATGCAAATATCAAATTTTGCCACAGCCAGTAGAGTAAAATAAATACTTTCTGGGTCTTTTACCCAAGGATTCGCTAACCAACAACAAAGAGGACCAGATATACATTACTATTACGTTTTTAAAGGTATTTTCTCTTTTAATACTAAATTAAAATATGTATGAACATAAACATTATGAGATTTGTTTACTGGGTAATTGCAGGTAAACAGAAAGACCACTAGGAACCACAAGTCTGTGCCTTCCTAATAAAGCAACAACATCTTAATTGCATCCCTTTTCACTTATCTTTCTAATCAATGACCAAATCCTGCTAAATATATCTTAAAAATGTCTATGTCCCTTCATCCATCTGCACACTGCTACTGGCCCTGTTCTGGTCCAGTACACCATCACACAAGTTGTTCAGATGCCCCGCTGAATGTCAGGATTTAATACAGTGTATTAAAGGGTGAGCAGAATAATCATCTTTATTTGTGCCTTGCATATTATTCTTGGGTTTGTTTCTTTCATAAGCACTAACTTCAGTGAACTCTCTCTAACCATCAAAGATAAATATAGAAGAGAAAATATTTGATTTTTCTCCAGATCCACTTGATCATTCTCATTTCTATATTCTGTATTTCAACCATACAGAAAATTTTTAAGTTTTTCAAATGTGTCATATTCTCTTTTGCTATAAAAATTTTTACAAATTCTGATATCCTTACTTGTTCACTCTTTACCCAAAGACCCTCCTCCATCAGTTCTCTTCAGTTTACACATCATTCAGATTATTTCTTTAAAGACACCCTCTGGGAAGCCTTACTTGCCTATTCTTGAAAACATAAGTGTCCCTGATATAAGTACATATTGTATCCTCTCATTCCAACAGAGCTTTTACCAGAGCTGTTGTAATGACGCTAATTTCTTCTCCCTTGGACTTTTAGTTTGGTGAAGATAGTAACTGTGTCATTCTTGCTCATTTTTTTTATCCCAAGCACCTAATGCTAGTATATATTAGCAGCTCATAGTATTTGTTGAATGAACCAAGACTGCAGAGATCAACATCTACCCCTTCCATCAATCTTTCCTATTTTCTTGAGCCCCTATCCCCATCATTTGTCATTCATATGTGCACTCAAAAATTTGGATTGGGGCCTCCTGGGTGGCTCAGTTAGTTAAGCCTCTGACTCTTGATTTCGGCTCAGGTCGTGATGAAGCCCCACATGTGGCTCTGCACTGGGCACAGAGTCTGCTTAAGATTCTCTCTCTCCCGTTCCCTCTGCACCCTCCTCTAAAAAAATGGATTTTACTTCCTTTTGTAATTCACTAATGATGTGATAGTTTTTAACTTCTTATATCATTTCATGACCTTAGTTATAAGCACTAGCAAGTAATTCTCATTATACTTAATGTTCTGAGTAATTCCAAAGAGCCCAGCAACTAATCACAGAGACTCCCCAACCAGGGAAATAGCCAAATTCATGTCATAGAACTGGTCTCATGAAGACATCACAGCTACTACCCATGGGTGCAGACACCTTAGGTAATTCCATCAACCGCAGCAATGCTGGCCATTAGGTACTCCTGCTATAACCCTACCACTGTTGCCTGTTGCTTCTGAAAGAGGATGCAGCAGTGGCCACTGCCTCACCTTCACCTGAAGGCATTTTGAAGGGTCCCTCCCACATCTGGGTATGTGTACTTGCTTGTCAAACTTGGGTCAAGGGCCAGGACTGGACACAAGGGAGGCTGTGGAGGAAAGTTTTTAGTGGGAGGTACATGCAATATCATAACGCAGAAGAAGCTTCAAATATTGGAGGTTACCTTAGGGCAAAGGGGGGAAATGTCTACTATAACCCACACAATTATTCATGAGTTAGGAGGAATGAATAGGGGAAAATCTATTGTATTTTTTTTTGAATTTTATTTATTTTTATTTTTTAATTTTTTAAAAGATTTTTTTATTATGATCAGTTAGCCACTGGGGAAATCTATTTTATTGTTCTGTTATATCTCTCAAAACACCCAGAACAGGGGCGCCTGGGTGGCACAGCGGTTAAGCGTCTGCCTTCGGCTCAGGGCGTGATCCCGGCGTTGTGGGATCGAGCCCCACATCAGGCTCCTCCGCTATGAGCCTGCTTCTTCCTCTCCCACTCCCCCTGCTTGTGTTCCCTCTCTCACTGGCTATCTCTATCTCTGTCGAATAAATAAATAAAATCTTAAAAAAAAAAAAAAAACCTTTAAAAAACACCCAGAACAATGTACTGCATACGGCAGAATTTAAATGATTAATATTTGAATACAGGAAAAAGTAGCAAACACATCAAACAATGCCACTGAGAGGGGCTCCAAAAATCACAGTTCAAAGCAGAGTCCAAATTCTAACACAATCCATATGACCTTTTAATTTATGCCACACCATCTGTGATATTACAAAAATCTAGGTTTATTTAAATGTTGTGCAAAATATGTGAAGCACATATTCCTTTCAGCAGCCAGCAGGTGCTAACTGCATAGCAACATGGAATAATGAAGCAATTAAGGGACTCCATAAAGAATATTATAGACTTACACATTGTCAGGAGATAATCATGTAGCATCATGTAGCATGCAGATGCCAACCTCAATAACAGATCCTCAGACAGCTGGTCACCAGCACTACTCAGAGGAATGACTGGTACACAGAAGTTATAAAATTGGACTCACTTATCTCTGAAAGCCAGCATTCCACCAATGAAGCAATGACAGAGAGATCAAAAACAGATTGCATATAGAAACATGGTCTTTGAGTCTTAAAACCATTGTCTTGTCTCATTCCACTAGAGCAATTCTTTGAACTAGACGATACTTAGCGGATTTTAAACCCTCATTTCACAAAGCCAGGATTAGTAAAGATGCACTGGTATGGCATTATTTATGTGAACAAGAGAAAGATTTTATTTTCTGCCTGAAATATTGAAGTGCCCATATTTGAACAAGCTTCCTGGAGTAGGCTGTGACCAGGCCAGGCAAAGAACAATTATATACTAGCTTGCTTTTCATGTCTAAGCTTGGATATAAAATTTAATCTGTGCAGAAGCAATTTCCAAAAAAAAANAAAAATATACACATAAAAGAGATTATCATGGCTTTTCTTTTCACACACAAATCTGTTCAATAAAATCTTAATATCTGGTGTCTAGTAATCATTCAGAAAGAATAAAGAAAGAAAAGTTCAGAAAAGAGATAAATTCTCTATCTAGCAGTTTACCCCATGGTGACAGGATTTCACACACAGCTTTCATAGATTAAAGACCTGGATAGTGTTAAGACATTTGAGAAATCTTTCAGTCCTCCTCTCCATAATTTTGGAAATGCTAAAGATTTCAAGCCACGATCAAAAGGGTAAGTTCCAAAAATTTTCTTTAAATGTCTGCAATAGGAAAACCCAGTGTCTTTCAATAACACTAAACTGGAAAAATAAAAAGGCATAAATTAAACAAATGGAAGGTGTGACTTCCTACAGCTTTTACACACAATACCCTAAAACAATTCCTTTAATAAAAAGAAGATAGTAATAAGTATGTTCAGGATGATGCCATTTTTACAACAATGATAATACTGAGTGTTCCTTTATTCCCACACATGGCAGAGACTACTAGTGGTCCCTCCATTCCATTCTCTTCCTTGAAGACTTCTTTTTTAATAGGCACTAACTTTTACCTAAACACATATCCATCCATTATAAAAGGTGCATTTCTCAGTCTCCTTAACAGTGCAGTGTGGCCACATGACTAAGAATCAGACAATGGACCAGAAACAGAATGTTTCAGAGCAGCCTTAAGGGACCCTACCTAAATGACAGCCAGCACCTGCCCTTTTGGCCCTTTTTTACTTTATCCCTTTCTAATCCTACTGTTCAGAATATAGTTGCCATTTTGAACTACAGAGATGAGGCCCATTATTTAGGGATGGCAAAGTGGCAACCTGTAAGGAATCTCACTCCTGGTACTATCTGCTCTGAACTTTTACAGAGAAGTAAATTTCCCTCTTATTTAAAT